>NC_079212.1:43167771-43232771 GCF_029633865.1 Lampris incognitus
AAATGATCACCCTGGAACAACATAGACCTCAAAAGTGATGACTTCACTTTGTCCCTCAGAGCACATCCTAATATAGTAGGTATGGATGAAGCAGGATGCAGCCATTATACCATGTTTTAATGGATTATTATATTGCCAGAAAACCCTGTACTACAGCCGTGGTGCAGAATCTGAGACATCCTTCTCTAACAAATCTGACTTTCTCTCCTCTGAAAGCTTGACCCTGAGCTTTCTTCTGCCTCACTCGGGGTGGTAGAACTTTGTACCACTGCTATTCATCTACTAGGGTGCCTACCAGAACTTCAAGCGTGCACAGCCTGTAGTCTGCACAGCACAGAGTTGGTCAGCGTTGGACTCCATTGCAAAATTTGAGGCCTCCTTTTTGCTTTCGATGTGAGTGTTTTCCGAGACTCTTCAGCGGACATAGATGGACATGTTAGTGCTGTCCGAGATTATAAAGAAATCTCTACTGTCCTCTCTTATCTGAGCCAAAAGCCACAAGCTTAGTACTGTAACAGTGTAATGACCACAGATGTGTAGACTCACTAGCCCTTGGCTAACAGGTCGGCCCTTTAGTTGGTTAGCGCAGTCGCCCATGGTGCGGGGAAACCCAGGTTCGATCCCACTGCTGCCACCAATGTAGCGGGAATTCAGTGGACAACAGGGAATCGAACCTGGGTTCCCCGCACCACGGGCAACTGCACTAACCAGTCAACTAAAAGGTCCTACCTGTTAGCCAAGGGCTAGCGAGTCTACACATCCGCGGTCGTTGCACTGTTACACTACTATACATATATTACACATAGTCTTTATTGCTGCCATTTAGTTGCATTTTCTACAGATAAGCTAACATCAGTCTGAGCTGTTTGCTGGTGGTCTTGTTAGAGAATATTTCTATAGACTACCAGCAGTCTCTCAGTCGAGTTAAATATGACTGATCTCTCATGAATAAAACCGCTAAAAACATTCGACCCCTATCTACCGCTTCTTGTTGCATCCTTCAGTACAGTGATGCTCTAAAGCCGGTCCCAATACTTCACAGCTGGACCATCAGAATAAAGTGAAGGTGTGTGTGTGTGTGTGTGTGTGTGTGTGTGTGTGTGTGTGTGTGTGTGTGTGTGTGTGTGTGTGTGTGTGTGTGTCACACAGAGACATATTCACACACTTTCTCTTAACTCTGACGCTTCACAATACCATGACAAACATGGTCGGCAGAAGTATGAGGATCAACTTTTTCAGAAATTGACATTTTTAATGAATATCAGCTGTCCCTCAGTAGAACATTTATCATGTACTTTGCACACACAGCAAACACTTGATGACAATAAGATCTGCAAACAAGAGGAGTCAGTTGTGAATCATTATGGATCGGGGTCTCCTCAAAGCGTGCAATGAAATTATAGATCCACATAACTTCTGTATGCATCAATGCCCACTCATTTTCTCCTGCCCAGATCAATCCCAATTTACTTTTTTTTCTCCAAAGAATTAGGCCTCCAGTTGTAGACTCGCAGCGGTTTATTGAGGCAGATGTAGGAGGGCTTTCGGTTCATGTGCAAGTTGAACTGCCTTGTTATCCTTCATTTCTAACTGCGAGACCTGAAGGGCCGTGACATAACCTGGTATCTAGAGAAAAGTTGCTGTAACATGAACATTTATGATCAATATCACATTGTATTATTGTTTATGACGTCAGCATGGTGTGCTGTCCAGGAAAATACAGGAGGTGCTGTTAAGTTTCGGGAATCAGAGGAAAGCATTCTAAAGCTAATGCAGTAGTTTCAGTTTTATTTTATTTCTGTAATTGATGATTTAGCTGGAGGCATGGTGGCGCAGTGGTTAGCGCGGTCAATAAGATCCTGGGTTCGAGTCCCGGGGCAGTCCAACCTTGGGGAGGTCGTCTCGGGTCGTCTTCTGAGAGGAGTTTGCATGTTCTCCCCGTGTCTGCGTGGGTTTTCTCCGGGGGCTCTGGTTTCCTCCCACAGTCCAAAGACATGTAGGTCAGGTGAATCGGCCATAGTAAATTGCCCCTAGGTGTGTGTGTGTGTGTGTGTGTGTGTGTGTGTGTGTGTGTGTGTGTGTGTGTGTGTGTGTGTGTGTGTGTGTGTGTGTGTGTGTGTGTGTGTGTGTATGTCGGCCCTGTGTGATGGCCTGGCGGCCTGTCCAGGGTGTCTCCCCGCCCGCCGCCCAGTGGCTGCTGAGATAGGCTCCAGCATCCCTGAGAGCAGGATAAGCAGTTCGGATAATGGGATGGAATGATTTAGCTGTCACTAGCTGAACTGTACTCCATTAGTAAACTCACCCGAGCAGGTCAAAACAAACAGGCAAATTTTCACTTTTGTTTTTATTTCAGGCCTGCTCATGTAATAAACGCTGAGCGCTGCCGGGTTCCAGTTTAACAGTAAATCACACCTGCTGCTATCTACCACGAGACTTGAAATGTGAGTAAGAGACTATAATGATATCCTGATGTGTCTTGGAGCAGAAGCCAAGGCCTGTGCTGGAACAGAACATGAGGGAACAGCTTCACCAGAAACCAGAGGAACAGAGCAGAACAGGCAGTCTTTAATGAGGTGAGGTGGAACGTGTGTGTAATTATCCTCAGGTAGCTGTATACACAAGCGGCAGTTGTTGGCAGTCTGTTTATTGTTCTGTGCATGTCAGGACTACAGGAGCAGCGGTGTTTGGAGAGAGTTGCAAAATACCCGCCTCTGACTGGGACAAACTCTTGAGGCACTGCCTATTCTTTGTTATTCTTTGTTGTTTTTGGATGAGCTGCCTGTCAGTGAGCACAGTGGTGATGCCACAGCTAGCATTAGCACCGCTAGCTCAGAAGCTAACACCCAGACCCATGCAACCCTGGCCTGTGATACAGCTAAGGCCTTGAGGAGCATCTCTCGGCGGCACCTGGAGGTAAACAACAGATCAATAGCCGCTAAAGCTAACGTCACATCATCGAAAAAGACAGCACCGGGCGTCCCGGTAGCGTAGCGGTCTATTCCGTTGCCTACCAACACAGGGATATTCGGTTCGAATCCCCGTGTTACCTCAGGCTTGGTCGGGCCGTGTCTGCGGGTGGGAAGCCGGATGTGGGTATGTGTCCTGTTCGCTGCACTAGCGCCTCCTCTGGTCGGTTGGGATGCCTGTTCAGAGGGGAGGGGGAACTGGGGGGAATAGCGTGATCCACCCACATGCTACGTCCCCCAGGTGAAACTCCTCACTGTCGGGTGAAAAGAAGCAGCTGGCGACTCCACATGTATCAGAGGAGACGTGGTAGTCTGCAGGCCTCCCCGTATCGGCAGGGGGTGGAGCAGCGACCGGGACGGCTCAAAAGAGTGGAGTAATTGGCCAAGTACAATTGGGGAGAAAAAAGGGGAAGGGAAGGGGAGACAGCGCCACAGCAGAACATGCACCAGATATTAAAAAAAAAAAAGTTAACCAAGCCGGACATGACATCAAACCAAAAACTCTGCTGATAGGTGAGCATATAATAAGAGATGTTAAAAGCAAAATGTGAACACTGTCAGTCTGCCCAATGCTACGGTTCGCAACATGGTCCAAACACTGCCACTAGTGTTAGTTGACCATCCGGGCACGGACACACTTATTGTGCATGTTGGAACAAATACCACTCTTGCTGGAATGACACCTGGCTCAGAGCTGTTAAAAGGAGAGTTCCTACACCTAACGGACATTCTACAACAACAAGTCCCAGCTCAGATATCTGAGTCAAGCCCAATCCCCACTTTAGGGGAAGGAATTGAACGTTTCAGATGCTTGCTGGTATTAAATACCTGGCTTTCCTCCGCATGCTGAAAAACTGAACATCAACCTGTTCTGGGAGCAACGAAACCCTGTCGGAATGGACGGGGTTCTTTAAACAGAGTGGGGGTCCACCTGCCTACTGCCAACCTGACCTACGGCCTCCAGCACTCCACTGCTGGTATTTGGAAAGGGTCAGGAAAATCTAGGAAAAGTAGAGCAATCTTTTCTACCCAGGACAACAAGGGCAACACCATGGATCATTCCCAGCCCCCTCTCTCCTCGCCTGTCAGAGGTATCCCCCGTAAGCTAAGGATGCAGATAAAAGGGACTGACGAGATGTCAATCCCTTTTATTTATATGTGGCACCAAAAGTTCCCGCTTATCCAAACAAAGCAAGGGCAACATCCCTGCAGTCTGCATTACCGGGCATGCTGACTGGCACACATGGGCGATGATGGAGTGACCGCCATGACCAGGTTTTTTTGCTGGGCCACACCTAACACATGTCTGTCATGTCCTTCATTGAAAGTCAGTCAGTTGACATAGTGATAAGAGTGAGATTAAGTCAGTGGTTGCCGCATGTTAGATTCTGCGATAGATTACACGGAAAAGTCAGTTAGCGTGTTGTGCTGGTTGTGTTCTCCAGGAATATTATTACTAATCACATTTTCTTTAATTTTCTGTAACCGCTGGAGGCCTTCTGCTATTCATAGACGAGCCTCATTCATTTTGTACGTAAGCACCCCGCTCTGAGTGCAGCATGTTGACCACGCTCCACATTTCAGGAATACTTTCACAGCTCATGATTTTTACATTGCAGGAGAAAACCTGTGAAGCACTTTTGTACCACATGGGAGAGGAGAGCAACAAATTGGGATTTTTTTTTCTGGATCCCCCCCCTTTTTTTCCCCTCTCCAGTTGTACCTGGCCAATCACCCTGCCCTCTGAGCCATCCCGGTCACTAATCCACCCCCTCTGCCGATCCGGGGAGGGCTGCAGACTACCACATGCTTCCACATACATGTGGAGTCGCCAGCTGCTTCTTTTCACCTGACAGTGATGTGGGAGGATCACACTATCCCCCCCCCCAGTTCCCCCTCCCCCCGAACAGTTGCCCCAACCAACCAGAGGAGGCGCAAGTGCAGCGACCAGGACACATACCCACATCCGGCTTCCCACCCGCAGACACGGCCAATTGTGTCTGTGGGGACGCCCGACCAAGCTGGAGGTAACACAGGGATTCAAACTGGCGACTGCCGTGTTGGTAGGCAATGGAATAGACTGCTATGCTATCCGGATGCCCCAGCAAGTTGATATTTTACATTGTTCTGTGAGAGGCAGTGGATGAAAAGGTCATCGCTGCGACTGAAAAGGTCACTCACTGGAGGTCCATTTTCTCTCCACAGGTTAATACTGGTGCTCGACACTAACCAGCAAGACAGTTTGAATAGGCCACAAATGATCCTGCTGAGGAAACTGTAGACTTTGCCCTGCCAGCACTGGGCCCAAGGAGCCATCATGCCGGTGCAAATGGCATTATCACTTATGCACAACTACAGCTGGTGACTTGATGAAACAATGCTGGATTCCTCTGGCAGAAGCGCTGTAACCATCAGATGGCAGTGGCCAGTTCGAAGCATTTTAATGGAGATCTGATAGATCAGACAGACAAGTCATAACCTCACTGACAAACCTGTGTTTTATATCAACCGGAGGCTGAAGTTAGTTCAGTCTGACTAAAGGAAGAAGTGCTTAGACACTGCAGTGCTAGTAGAGGACATCTTTGGTCAAGAAGTCAAAACACTTGGTGTTTGAGCTGGCATTAAAGTACAATCAATGATGCTAATGATGCAAAAAAATCAAATTCTGAAGCTTTCAAAGTCAATCTTTTTCTCTCACTCCCTCTCTGCCAGACTGCTGCATATTTTTTTTCCAAAAAATGGAGTTTTGATCAAAGCAGTGACTGACTCAAGTTGATGCCACTGTCAGGCAGCCTGCACAGAACATGGACTGGCTGCTGGTGGACGCAGGGGAAGTGTCGGCAAGACTGGTTTTCCCAGGGCGCCTTTCATAGCCAAATGGTTACTGCACATATCACATGGCCACATGGCCGCAACTGTCGCCGGTTTGATTTCAGCTGGCAACCTTTGTTACATGTCATACCCCCACCCCCACCGCCCTCTCTCCCATTTTCCTGTCTGCCTCTTTACTGTCACTGTCTAATAAAGGTAATAAAATGCCAGAAATAATAATAATAAAAAAAGGACTGTTTTTTCCAAAGGAAAAACCAGGCAACCAAGCTGAGGGCGATGTCGCTGCACCCCACTGTGACTGACACAACTGCTTTAGTTTAGATCTTCAAAGAGGTGAACCAGTTGAAGCCACTGTGCTGATGGCCAGTGCCACTACAATGTTACAATGTTACAATTTCATTTAGCAGATGCTTTTATCCAATTTTTATATTTAATATTTTTATATTTACCTTTATTTCATATATTTATTTTATTCTCTTATATTTACATATTATTATCTTATCTAAATATTTATTTTTCATATTTATTTCAATTTTTATATTTATTTACTTTTATATTTATGTTTTTTATATTCACTACCGCAAACTTGCAAGGAAGTGTCAGCATCAAGGATCGAAAAGAGGACTATTTTCCGTTGCAGATAAAGTGAAAGGCGGCTGAGGCCCTCTTCAGATCATACTACCCAGGATTCTGCTGTGGCGTGTTTATTTAAAACAAGCGGTTGTTATTTCAACTCACCGGGAGAAAAGAGTCTGAAGACAGAAGAGGAGGCCATAGTAAGAGGATGTGGATATTGGCGCAGAAAAGTTGGGACCGACTGCCTCTGCTGTTGAGGAAAGGGCTAAAGTAGCAGATGGTATCATCTCTGACATTGTCATGGAGCCAGAGGCCACAGTGTCTGCAGACTCAGAGGAGACTGTCATTCCAGGGGATCTGAGTCAGCCGTGGCAACAATAACCCATATCGTAAGAGAGGGAGCTGCAGTTTTAGACAGTGCTGCTCAATGGCTAAGCGCTTAGCAACCATCGCTGAGAAGGCTGAGGCCATAGCAACTGATGCGGCTCCGGTTGTTGATGTAATGAAAGTGGCGGGTGAACAGAAGGGAGCGGTAACCGAGGTAGTCGAAGCCACGGCGAGTGAGGTTACCAAGGTGAACTGTAGCAACATGTGTTCAAGGAGTCGAGGCGGTAACAGCTGCCAAGGAAACCGTGGCGGTTACTGAGGATGCTGCCACGGAAAGCCGAGCCCATAGCAACAGAGGTTGCCATGGAAGTAGAGGCTCTGATAATTAATGTTGCCAAGGAGGCAGAGACTCGGGCAGCGGGAGTCTGTAGGGCGGCGTGCACAGCAACAAAGGTTGATGCAGACATTGTTGTTTCGGTATCCTTCAGACAAATGGATGTCCAGCCACCGACCGTCCTAAAATCCCCCAGAAAAACTAGATCCCCGGGTGAAATGAGAGGAACAGAGATAGTAACAAGAAAATAAAATAAATCTTTATACCTTTTTTGGTAAGAAAAACACTTTAATAATGAAAGTTGATGAAAATTTGAGAGTGGTGGTTATCACACAAATGTGTGTGAACTCATTTTGATTCAAGGGGAATTGGTGTCGTTAGACCGGGCACCGCGGCCTTATTCCCGAAGTTTCAAAAAGAGGTGTCAGAAAGAAAGCAGAGGAAGAAAACCACTTTATTTTGTCATTAATTGTTATAACGACATCATTCTCTGCATGTAACCCATCCTATTGTATAGGAGCAGTGGGCAGCTGCAGCGCCCGGGGACCAACTCACAGTTCTTCTTTCCATTGCCTTGCTCAGGGGCACAGGCAGGAGCATCAACCCTAACAGGCATGTCTTCTGGATGGTGGGAGGAAACCGGAGCACCCGGAGGAAACCACGCAGGCACGGGGGAGAACGCGCAAACGCCACACAAAAAGGCCCTGGGACGGCCCGGGGTTCGAACCCACGACCTTCTTGCTGTGAGGCAACAGCGCCAACCATTGGGCCGCCATTTAAGCTTTCAAACTGAATTCCAGAGGCGGGAAATGGACGTCTTTTTATAATGTTTTAAAACGTTGCCAGAACTTTTAAAATGTTTTCAAATGTTATGTGTGGAGGCATTCATTAGGAAACCTAAATATATGATGGAGCGGTGCCTAGGCTGTCCCCACTGGTGACTGTGCTCTCCTATCTGTCACCCGCTGTGATTCCGCCTGAGAAGAGCTCCGTTCTCAAGACACGCCAGCAGGCCATTAATATGAAATGTCAGGCCGGCTGTACAAGCAAGTGAAATGGCATGTGGATTGATTCAGTTTATTTATTTATTTTTTGTCTTTTTCATTAAAGAAATTGATATTTCTCCGCGGTATACAAATGGAGTGAGGATGAAAACGTAGATGGCACACACTCCAGTTTCTGCCCATGTTGTGCTGTGTGGGGCATCTGGGATAAAAAGGCTGTGTTTCCAGCCCGGGGACACAAAGTGCTTCACATGAAATGGTTGCCACCACGCTGCAGGATGGATGGATGGCCCCAGCGGGAATCCAGCCGCTGATGTTGGCAGCATCAGTGTCAAGAGATATGATACCACGACCCCGGCGCTCCAGCAATGAGGCTGCACGGGCCCACATCTTAACCTCCTGTTCGACTTAAACCCTCACTTCATTTCAATACCCCCATGGCCCACGCCTTAACAGCCACCTCGTGTGGTGAGGATATAGACCTTATAGGTGCTGCAACAGGTTTTGTCCAAGTCCCCCCTCCTTTTCTCCCCAACTGTATCCAGCCTTCCGAGCTGTCCCGGTTGCTGCTCCACCTCCTCTGCAGGCTGCAGACTACATGCTTCCTCACGTGGAGTCGCCGGCCGACTCTCTTCACCTGGCAGTGAGGAGTTTCACCAGGGGGATATAGCACGTGGGAGGCTCATGCTATTCCCCCCAGTTCTCCCTCCCCCCCGAACAGGCGCCCCGACCGACCAGAGGAGGCGCTAGTGCAGGACACATACCCACATCCGGCTTCCCAACCGTAGACATAGTGTCTGTAGGGACGCCCGACCAAGCCGGAGGTAACACGGGGATTCGAACCGGCGACCCCCGTGTAGATAGGCAACGGGATAGACCACCTCGCCCCCGCTGAGCTCCTTCTAAACGCACAGTTTTTATTGACTAATCCGGCGAAGTACCGGAAGTTAACAAGTCGCCATTACTGCGGTGGCGCTTCCCTACAATACCTGAGCGTTTGTGTACAATTTTCTACCTTTATCTTTTTAACATTATTCAATGTTACATTTGACAACGATGTCTAGGAAGTCGGGGAGAAGCAGTGCAGTTCTCGGCTGCTCCAGCAGTAGTGGCAAACTTCAAGTCTGGAAAAAGACTGAATGCTAAATACACAAGCCGTTACTTCATGAAGATTGGCCCTGTCCGAGACCACACAGTTTACATAGATTCCCTGGCCGTGCAGAGGACCGAGATATTCGCCAGAAGCGGATTAAGAATACCAACAGGAAGGACTTTGTTCCCAATAAAAACAGCACGGTAGGTTTTGGTTAACAGTCGACAACCTATATTCATCTCACCATGACTAACGTTAGCATGCAGCTGCCTAGCCTAACATGGTGGAACACGTCTTTAAGCTAACACTGCTTAGCTTACTGTAAACTACTAATAATAACGGGTCTGACCCTTTAGCCGAGCGGTTAGTGATGTCGCCTTGTGGTGCAGTACACCGCGTATCGAATCCCCCACCGAGCAAGAAAATAACCGGTTACATTTGTGGCAGCGGTGGGATCCGGAAGTGTGCAGATCCTCAGAAGTCTCTTCGGAGCGCGGAATAACAAAGCGCGAGGGCGCGCTTCCGGGAGAGGGTGACGACTGTAAACTACTAATAAGATCCGTTGACCCTTTAGCCGAGCGGTTAGTGATGTCTCCTTGTGGTGCAGTACACCCCGTATTGAATCCCGCACCGGGCAAGAAAATAACCGGTTACATTACGTTAAGTTAGCTAACGTTAGTGGGCTGCGGTGGTCGCACATAATAAATCAACTCAACCAGCTAACTGGCGCTATCGCGAAAATATATAAGGTTAATTGCTCTAACGTTAACTGGCAGCCCTATGTTTAATAGTGGAAGGGATCTTTGTAACCATGGAAGACTTGACAGTCAGTAAGTCTAGCTACATTTTATGTCAAAGTTTTTCATCAATTAACGTTAGCTGAATTGGTTTAGAAAATCGACAATCTTTTGCAAAAGCGTACATTTCTTCACTCAAAGGGTTGTTTTTCCATCTCATATTGCCGAGTGATATCGAGAAGATTTGGGTGGCATATTCAAGGGTGGGTTATAAGTTGATTTTGGTAGGTGCAAAGCCATTTCGATGGCATGAAACGCAGCGTAATGCAATGGTCAGTATTGGAACGTGCATGGATAAGAAGACACGTTGGCCATTGGCTGGCGGGTCTGACCCTTTAGTCGAGCGGTTGGCGATGTCTCCTGTGGTGCGGGCGATACAGGTTCGCTTCCCGGCCGCGGCAGTTCCTGTGGTTGCCTTGTCCCCCGAATTTGCTACGGTATTTTAGGTAGTATTGTTGAGTTATTGTGGTATTCGTTACTCATCCTCATTATTCTTACCACTCCCAAGATGTGTGGAATTTCTCTGCAGAGTTAATTCAACATTATGATGGTTGTTAATGGGCTGTGAGTATCGGACAGGTCCTTTTAGAGTGATGTGTTCATTATCTGGCAGAGTGTGCAATATTTTGCCAACCCATCCGGAGCCCAGGTAATTTTGACCCCCTATTAGAGACCTGTAGTTGGTATTCTGTTGCTCATCACAAGCCAGGCGATTAACGAACTAATCTTGAATACATACAAAAAACACATTCGTATTTTCAAAACGTTTTACTAATATAACTGGTCTGTGATTAAATGCAACCCTTACATGCTCACTTGTGTAAACGGTTATTTTCTTGCCCGGTGCGGGATTCGATACGGGGTGTACTGCACCACAAGGCGACATCGCTAACCACTCGGCTAAAGAATCAAACCCGTTAACTAGGGACTAACGTGTGTTATTAGTAGTTTACACTTGCTATCTAGTACAGTCACGTTAGCATATCAGCTAGCTACCCAAACGTTAGTTACTTCATCACTTGTAATGTGGTCATTTTTTTCTCTTTATCTGACTTGACATAACCGATGTCTAACTAATATGTACAATTTGAATAACGTTAACATCACCATCCATAAGGTACCCTCATCAGTAACTGGGGGCCACTGTCTAACGTCGTCAATCCAACTACCCATGCTGCTGTCACTTAGCAGGAAGTAGCGAACACTGCTACTTGCCACCGCAGTAATGGCGGCGTCGCTAGATGGCGGAACACACAAATTGGTCGGCGGATTAGTCAATAGGGGAAATTAAGCTGACCAGCTGATAATATATCTAAAATCACAGACTAGGTTTGGCTTTGATATGATCTTATCGGGGTCAGCGTGTGAGATTGTGGCCCTGAGACAATAAATTGTCAGTGTTTTTAAGTGACACACTTGAAATGTCAGTGTTGAGGTGTTTGATAGTTGTCAGAAAAGAGTACTGCTCTTGCATTTGCAACCAATAATACCGAAAGAAATGTTTAAATCTCACCTAACATGTTTTTGTTTTTAAACACACATACCTCCATATGAGTTTACGAACAGTCAACCTCGGTGACCCCAGGGACCCGTATTCACCATTAGGCAAGACTTCTGGTTGGATTTCTTTATTAACGGTTTCAAAAGGAGCGTAGTTCTTCAAAATTGTTACCAGGTTCACAAAAAGTACCATCGTCCACACTGATATGGTTTTGTATATGTATCCAAAGTTACACCAAACCTCGTGGCGTAGAGTCTCAAAATGACTAATGTCGATACCTGAGGCGGAGAATATTTGTGACTGGTCATCCATGGAGGTATGAGCATGAGAGATTTACTCGTTTATATACGGTTTAAAGCTCCACCATCGCTGCTGGACGTTGTCGTGTTGTGGATATGAGGCTATTGGTCGGTGGCTGTTCACAGTGGTGCCTTTACTGACTGTTAGTCATGAAAGAAGTGTAAGCCGGCAATATTAGTAACGTTTACAATGACACTTTACAATTTGCCCTTTTAATTTTTCAGAGGGACCTCGCTTTGTAGACTCTGCTCTGCATTTATCTGTTTTATGTATCTGCTCTCAGACAGCCAGCCCCTCTGCTGTTCCCTCAGACTGTTCCTTCAGACCGTTCCCTCACGTTCACTGACGAGTTGAGAGTGACACAATCAAACATTGGGGGTCACTGTTGTGCTTCAGTGGCACTTTTAATAAAACAGACATTTCATCCTCACAACAGCAATGTCTGGACAGAGAGGCGGAGGGAGGCCGGGTGAGGGTTCCCTCTGCTGATCGCCTGTTCCTTCCTGATAAGTACTTGGGAATTAGATAAATTAAATTGAACCGTGCTATTATGCAAGATGGGGGTGGGGTTTGGGGGGGGGGGTGTTGTCTTGAATTGTCTCATTTTGGACGGCTTGGCGTGAGTTTCTCCGTCCATTTTGAACAAATGTGCGGCAATGCAACAAAGAGAACCCTGACCTCTGGGAGACGCTCCCCTCCCCCTCACATATTTACAGGAAAAAAAATACATTCATTTAATTCACTAAGTAACAAAGCTATTCAATCTGTGTTTTTAGCAGAAATCACATGGTTCTCATCCAGGGTCCAGACTCTTCTTTCCTTTCCATTTCTAGGCTATCCCCCCCACACACACACACACAATCTATCACCTGGTTTTCTACAACTAAACCACTCACACAAATACCCCACCACCACCACCACCACCGCCACTCACCCTTAGAAGACTGGTAAATCCCACTTGCCCGTATTTATTTTTTTCCCTATTTACAGAAGCAGCAATCTAACCATTTCATCACAAAAATGTTGAAACCCACCCACCCCCCGTTGTCGTTTGCCCCTCCCCACCTAACATAGGGAAAATAAAACCATTGCACCCCGTTCTTAGCCGCCCCATTTCCATACACTGCCCACATCTTACCCTGATCTAAAAGAGCATGCCAAGTTTAACAATGGACACAGAAAATGTCTCTATACAGAAAAATCACCCTTAAAAATGTCTTTTTTTCCCTCTTCCTCCTCCTCCCACAAAAGTGGTCATGTACATAAAGACAAGATTTCAGTGGCAACAATAATACTCATCTTCCTCCGGTTGAGTTTTGGGTTATGTCGGTGTTGACTGGCACCAGGATTCGTTGTAAGAAAGTCCCACAGTATGAGGGGAAAGGGAAGGGGGCATGTTATGAACCTTGGGAGGGCAGTTTTCCAGGGTCTCTGAGGCAGCAGTTGGCCATGGGGCAGTTTAGGGTTAAGAGGGGGGAAGGAGGTTGTTTTTTTGTTGTTGTTTTTTTTGTTTTGTTGTTGTTTTGTGTTTTTTACAGTCAAAGGTGGCGGGGACTGGGGTGACCGTTGTGGTAGAGCTTCTGCTTGATGTGGACCATGTTGCCACTGGAGTCTTCCAGTTGTCGTAGCTGGGCTCGGCGACGCAGCTCCCGGAGGTTGCAGAATTGGGGCAGCCATGACCAGGAGGGGGTATCTGGAAAGAAGACGATGACAAGAGGCAAGTGGGGCCATTAGAGGGACGAACATCACAGAGCAAGATTTGCATCGCTGGAGGCCAAACAACTGATCTACTGTATGATAAATCTGGACTGATGGCGGTGTAAAGTCTGTGAAGCCGTCGCGAGGCCATCTTGCTACTCCCTACTCGATCAGCGTTGTGGTAGCAGACACACATACGAGGGCGGAAATTGCCAGCAACATGTCTTCCACTGGGTAAGTGTTTATAATATGGTTTGTTCTAAGTTATGATTATCAATAAAGCCACTTTATTTTGTCAGTGTAGGTTACAGCGAATGTGTCTTCTGCATTTAACCCATCCTATTGCATAGGAGCAGCGGGCAGCTGCAGCGCCCGGGGACCAACTCCAGTTCTTCTTTCCATTGCCTTGCTCAGGGGCACAGACAGGGGTATTAACCCTAACATGCATGTCTTTTTGATGGTGGGAGGAAACCGGAGCACACCCAACGCAGACATGCAAACTCCACACAGAAAGGACCTGGGACGGCCTGGGGTTTGAACCCAGGACCTTCTCGGCAACAGTGCAGGAAAGAGGCAGTGCTGGGATTCAAACCCAGGATCTCCTGTTTACTAGACAGGCACTTTAACCAACTAAGCCACAGTGCTCGGTGATATACTTGGGGGCGGCCGGGGGGTTTAGTACAATGTGCCGCTAGAGCTCAAAACATGCAGTTCACCAACTATCAGCGTTCAGGGGTGTAAAAACCAGGTCCAGAAAGTAAAAATCCAAACCATGTATTTGCTCCACTCGTGCACCACGCCAGCAGATTTTAGTCAACACCACTCCTCAACTAGGTAGGGGAAACCAGCTAATGACATCACAGCTGGTTTAGTAACATGGTTGGAACAAATACACGGCTTGGACATTTACTTTCTGGACCTGGTTTTTACACCTCTGTCAGCGTTAAAAACAACATCACAACCATGAACGTGGTAAATTGCTGTTCCTCCCAACGTTTCCACCTGTGTGTGTAGTTTTACCACAGCCCTCTGTTAAATGCTGTCTTGCAACCATATGCTGCACAGTTAGTCATAGTGACAAGCCAGCAGAAAGCCCAGATATGCTGCACTTGTTCAGGAAGGAATACCAAGATGGCGTCCGCCTCATACCATTATGTTACCAATCCAGAGTTTAGTATTACCGATCAGTAGGCCAAACCCACGTTGGTTTCGTTGCACGGACGTGTACATCAAAATCAGCGCCTAAACATACAAGATATTTTCTCCCTCTAGAGAAAATTACCACCCGCTGAAAAAAGGTAAACGTGGCTATTTATAGAGTGCGGGCCGTGTGTCAGAACGACGGCATCTTTCACGTATAAATGAGTTATGAGTGCCCAGTCACTCTGTGCTGTTGCATACTCGGAAAAGCCGGCAGCTTCTCTGACACCGAGTATTTCTGGGGAGTACAGTAGAGCCGCAGAGACGCAGAGGCGAGGTAAAAATCTGAGACACTGAATCATGAAATGAGCGGAACAAACCCAGAGGACACCAATCACTGCGGGCGCACGAGGCGCCCTCGGTCCTCCCAGCTTGTGTTCGGGAGGTTGCACACGTGACATTTATGCCGGTGTCTTGGCTTTGGTCCTTCGCTGTCAGAGAATCTTCTCCCCCCCCCCCACCCCTAATTGTACTTGTCCAATTACCCCACTCTCCCGAGCCGTCCTGGTCACTGCTTGCCCCCCTCTGCCGACCCGGGGAGGGCTGCAGACTACCACATGCCTCCTCCCATACACGTGGAGTCGCCAGCCGCTTCTTTTCACCTGACGGTGAGGAGTTTCACCAGAGGGACGTAGCACGTGGGAGGATCACGCTATCCCACCCCCCCGAACAGGCGCCCCGACCGACCAGAGGAGGCGCTAGTGCAGCGATCAGGACACACACCCACATCCGGCTTCCCACCCGTAGACACGGCCAGTTGTGTCTGTAGGGGGGACACCTGACCAAGCCGATTCGAACCGGCGATCCCCGTGTCGGCAGGCAACGGAATAGACCCGGAGAGAGACAATCTTATCTTGGGTGAAGGTTGGGTCGAGTAGAAAACACCACGGACACAAGACCGACCCCACGCATGCGAGACGCCACAGCCTGACACTGCTCATTTGCCAAACGTTGCCGCTCTGGATGTGTGACAAGTCGTCCAGCCACGTGGTCTACGCTCCCAGTGTGTCTGGTGCGACTCGGTGACTGGACTGGACTGAACCGCGCTGGGATTTGTTGCTGCCGAGCGGATGAGCGCGAGGTGGGGTGAGGAGCGGAGGAGGAATGGCGGAGCAGGGATTTGTGCTCGCCAGCCACCGAGCTGGAGCTCGTGAAGCGAGGCGAGGCGAGGCCCGCTGAGACTGAGGGAGGGAGAAGGGGGGAGCCCCAGACAGCACACCCAGTCACACAAACGGCCCTGCTAGCGGACGGGGGGGGGGGGGGGGGGGGTCGGTAGGACGGGAAGTGAAGGGGGCGGGGGGTGAGGTTATTTATAGCCATGAATGGGTACGCAACCCACAAGGACTGTTCTGAAGGGTATCCAGAGGAAAATAGGGACAGGTTTCTCTCATTTGAATAAAAGGATGGCGAGATGGAGCTGGAGTCGGGGGGAGAAAAAAAGTGAAATGATAATGCAATGCGGTAAAGGGTGGGGGTGGGGGGGTGAGGATACAATTCTACAGCTCTCGAAAGGGAGGGTGGGGGAGGGGCAGATAAATAGTAGATGTCAAGTCATCATTTTATCCGGTTTACCCCCCCCCCCTAATTCTGTAATATTGTCTTCTTCTTCTTCTTCTTTTTCATTCTGTCTCTCCAAAGTCTACAAAATCCACAGCGGAGCCGGGGAGAATAAGAAATCCACAACAAGGGGGGGGGGGCAAGGATGCACTGTGAAGGAAACTCGCCATATGTACATTTAATAAGGAGAGAGGGAGGGGGAGCGGGAGGAGCTTTAGATGGAGGAGAAGGAAAAAAGCAGCGTGAATCAATGCGCACCTCGATGTGGTGTGCCGTGTGTGTGTGCGTGCGTGTGTGCGTGTGTGTGTTTCTCACCAATCCAGCTGCTCTGTTTCATTCTATTTATAGCTCTGGAGGAGAGATCTCTAGTGTGTGTGTGTGTAAGAGAGAGAGAGAGGGAGAGAGAGGGAGGGAGGGAGGGAGAGAGAGAGAGAGACTGTGGGGTGGGGGTGGGGATCTGAAAGCATCCCCCCCACCCCACACACCTTCCCTCTCTTGTCAGCCTCACCTTCACTCCCCATCTCCAAGAGGCTAAACGAGTCTGACCTAGCCGTAACGTCACAGCTAACGCGCGCGCAGGCGGAGGGGCATTCCCTCCCGACGCAAAGAGCCCGGCACGAGGAAGAGGGGCGAACTGGGTATGGACGCCACCCCTCACGTGTCTCCTCTGATGGGCATATTATGCAGAGTGTGATAATGCGCCGGGGAAATGGCAGCGCCTCCCTCTCTGCTGCAAGAGCAGCGCCACAGAAGGAGCAGCCTCCTCGCTGCTCCCGGGTCGTTGGGTTTGAGTCGAGCTCTCCGTTTAAAGACGCATTAACAGAATAACGTGCGTGCGTGGTGAAGACAACAACAAACAAAAAAAAAACCCTCGTTTATTTTAATCTTTTTTTTTGCAGTCAAAGTCAAAGCCTGTAAATTAACTTTTATGCTGATTCTTCCACGGCAATTCAGACATCCAGGTCACCAATCAGCTAATTTTTACTGTCATCCTTAACCCCCACCACCACCACCACACACACAAAATGCAGCCCTAATTTGGCGCCGGGTGCTCTACAAGCAGAGATGTTGACGCTAATAGAAGATGTAATATTCATACATGAGGGCATATCAGAGAAAGTGGGTGAGCAGAAGAACGCGTCCCTACCGAGACAGAAAAACCCAGTTGACGAATGAGCACCTTCCCTGAGTGTAAAGACCTGTCCTGTGCTGTGGGTGGGGCACGGAGCGTGTCACGGCACACAGTGAAGATGGAGCTCGTTGGGTCACGGTCTGGTGTGTGGCCATTTCTTAACTACACGAGGGCCGTTTTAATTACGATCCTCTTGCTGCAGAAGGAACAGTCGACGGGGTGGAGACGGTGATGTGATGGAGGAGGTGTTTCGCCCACAGTAGTGATCACATGTCTCCAGCCCTGAAGCATCCACAGACAGGAGCGGTAGGAATCAGGGCCTGTGCCACCCAAGCCGGAATACAGTCCAGTGCTGAATTCCAGATTTGGACGATCTCCGGTTGCTACCAGACTCTGATCGGTTTGACAAAATCTTAACTGCTGCTGCGTCATTAACCGTTGACTCGTCAGACGCTGGGGAAGCGGAGGTCATTATTTGAGTCGGTGCACCGATGCGGAAGCATTCAGCCCGACATGAGTCACAGTGTTAACTGGTGAAAGTAAAGGGGCCTTCGGGAATCAGGAGCACTTTATTTGTCGTTTCATTTCATGTACGCAATGTCGTTTCCCCCAGCCCACAGCAGAGCAACACAACGACAAAAACACCCCAAAACTACAACAACGTAAAAAGCCAAACTACAAGGAAAAAAATCCCTGTCCAGGAGAACGAACGCCAGCCAGGATGCCCGTCGGAACCGCCGGTCTGCATGGGCTAGCAGTTAGCTTAGCCTGCCCCGCTTCCGCGTCCTGCCAGACCGCCCTGGGTTTTTCCTCTTGGGGCGCAGCTCCAGGCAGGGCCGTGGTCCCTGGGCCCACCGGACGCAGCAGACCAGGCTCCCCCAGCCGAGCCAACGCCAGCTCTCCCAGCCGGACACCTTCGACACACCTCCCCGCCCTCCACACGACGGCACTAAAAACACCAGCCAACGCCAGGCGAGGCCGCCGCCAGACCGCCCTCGGTGTTATCGGAACTGCCGGTCTGAATGGGCTAGCAGTTAGCTTAGCCTGCCCCACTTCCGCTTGATAAAGCAAGCGGTGTTTCATACTTCAGTAGTGTTGCCAACCACTCCTTGAAATAAGGTATTGTTCCTTATTATATATAAAATATATATATATATATAATATATATATGTGTGTGAGTGTATAGTGTAAGGCACATTATATTTGTTATGCCCATGCCGCCCCGTCCATCCAACCCCCATCCCTGTCCCCTGTTCCTTGTTTCCATTTCAAGGAGCTGGCAACCCTATACTCTAGTAGTGTTGTTGGCTATTTCAGAGAAACACTCAGGTCCATTGTTCAGCAGCTGAACGCAGTACGGGGTTTAGTTACAACCACCAACAGACCAACAAACACCCACAAATGCTTCAGTCTTGACCCAGCTCTGGGGGGCTTCGCAAGAGTGGAAACCAACGAAACCCGAAGAATTTACCTCCTTCTTTAAAAAATCAATATGACGGCAATTCTCAATAAGGCGCATGTTTTATTTTATTTAATTGGAAATGATCGGACGCAGCCTGTACTGCTTCTGCATCATTAAACAGCTGAGTGCTCCCGCAGCATTGCCACTTGAGGCGTTTACTTTTACTTGAAAACAAACCAAAAAAATGGTGTGAAAAAAAGATGAAGGCGCTCCCTAGGACTTGATGTTTGCATTTCACATTGACTAACATCTGCAGATCGTCACATGCCAAGGTTTTGGGGGAGCGGGGGAGGTTCTCCCATCCACCGGGGACCTACAAGCTGCCGTGTTTGCCGAGCAAACTTAAACCCATTCAGTCACGACGCGACGATTCTCATATCTACTCATGTGCATATAGTAAATCCGGATCTCCTCAGTCCAGGTAAATAACACACGGAAAAAATTAGCCAAATGTGCAGCGGAAGATATGCTCATGATTTAGCACCGCCCAAATCTTGCTTGAGGTTTTGCTCGGTTTACCTACACCTACGTTTCACAGAAGCCACACGCTTGCCTAGCAGCTAGGAGGAACATGAAAGCCGGCTCACCGTAGTATCGGCTGGCCCTCCAGGCCCTGATGGCACAGTGAAGAACTCCATCCAGCCACAGCAGCAGCCAGCTGATGCAGAAGCCCAGCAGAAGCCCCAGCATCAGGTCCATCTCTTGCTTGGTCACACTATCGCTCACGAAGTAGTTCTCCGACGAGTCCACCAGGGAATGGTCCCCATCGTACGGTATCACGTAGTGGACATGATGCCTGTGAGAAAATCAAACAGATGAGGGGGGGAAGGGTGGTAGGGGTAGCATGTGTGTGTGTATCTTCACATTATAACCCTTAATAACATAGTGTAAGCTGGTCTGCATCTACTTGGAAAGAAAAGAGAAAGGCTGAAGATACAGGATGATAAGTTCCAGGTCACTGTTAGGCGACGTGGACTGGCTGAAAAAAAAAGCATCATGGCCTTGAAATTAAACGAGTTCTCTCCCAGCCCCGTCCACAGCTATTACGGAGTTGCCCTTGAGCAAGGCACTTTACCTCTAATTGCACCAATGATGCTGTTTAACGGACAAGTCAAGTGGGAAGCTGAAAAGGTGCATGTATACTAAGCAAACCCACTCCCTCACCAACCAAAGTTTTTGGGTAAGGTGTCCTAGAATATCTTCTCCCCTTTATCTTTAGTCCATCCCACTGCTAAGAACATCAGGCCCAACCACACCTTCTTCACGGACAGGCGTGTGTTGCAAAATATGGCAGAGGAGCGGGCAGTCCTGGTACAAATACACGGTTTAGCAGTGGGGGTCGCTGCTTTTAGGGTCTCTATAGTACATAGAGACAGTAGCTGAGGGTAAACAGGCCAACAATATTCATTCCTTCCATCCATTATCCAAACCGCTTACCCTGCTCTCAGGGTGGCGGGGATGCTGGAGCCTATCCCAGCAGTCACCGGGAGGCAGGCGTGGTGGAGACACCCTGGACAGGCCAGACCCGGCCATCACGGGGCCCATTTAATTTATTCCATCGGTCATTTGATTATCAGTGATAAGCCTCTGAGCTTATTTTTATTTCAGGGTCTGTTGTCCACTGTTGAGTAGAGACGCTCGATGTTGTCTCATTTGAAAGAAAGGCGGCGTCTGTACGCACACCCACGTAAACGGCTGCCCATGTAGGGCTACAGCACGGCAGCGGCTGGCCGGCGGGGAGCACCAGCAGCCAGTGTGCTGCGTCCCTGCAGCTTGACCTTCTGGTGTTGCCCACTGCTAGCTGATGAACAGCAGCAACATGGTACACTACACCGTAAAAGAAACGAAATACACTTTAAAACGTAGCAAGTGGACCTCCGGGTGGCGTAGCAGTCTAGTCCGTTGCCTGCCAACATGGGGATCGGAGGTTCGAATCCCCGTGTTACCTCTGGCTTGGTCGGGTGTCCCTGCAGACACAATTGGCCGTGTCTGCGGGTGGGAAGCTGGATGTGGGTATGTGTCCTGGTCACTGCACTAGCGCCTCCTCCTCCTCTGGTCGGTCGGGGCACCTGTTCAGGGTTGGGATAGCGTGATCCTCCCACGCGCTACGTCCCCCTGGTGAAACTCCTCACTGTCAGGTGAAAAGAAGCGGCTGGTGACTCCACATGTCTCGGAGGAGGAGGCATGTGGTAGTCTGCAGCCCTCCCCGGATCGGCAGAGGGGGTGGAGCAGCGACCGGGACGGCTCGGAAGAGTGGGGTAATTGGCAGAGGTGTAAAAACCCGGTCTAGAAAGTTAAAACCCTAACTGTGTCTTTACTTCACCCATGTACTAAGCCATCACATTGTACCGACTAGTTTCCCAAATCAGCTGGTTAATACATGGATGGAGTAAAGACATGGTTAGGGTTTTTACTTCCTGGACTGGGTTTTTACACCTCTGGTAATTGGCCGGATACAACTGGGGAGAAAAAAAGGGGAGAAATCCAGAATAATAATAAAAAAAAATCTTGCAAATATTAAAGGCCCTAAGTAAGGTAATAATTAAAGTGATATTGTTATGCGATAGGCCCTGTGTGGGATAGGACAGGCCCTGTGTGGGACAGGCCCTGTGATGGACTGGCGGCCTGTCCAGGGTTTCTCCCCGCCTGCCGCCCAAGGACTGCTGCGATAGGCTTCAGCATCCTCACGACCCTGAGAGCAGGATAAGTGGTTTGGATAATGGATGGATGGATTTTTTTTTTTTTGGTGGGGGGACAGGGGGGCTATTAGATTCATTACATTGATATTTGACTCCTTATTTAGATGACCCTATCAAGAAGTCCCACTTAATTTGTTCTAAGTAGGACAGGCGTGCTATGCAGTCACATTAGGCAAAAAAGAAAATGGGGACTAGATTCTGAAAAATGACTTAAAAAGTCGTACACTGACCTATAAATGCCCTGTGTCTGATATTCATAACGGCGAATGATGCAACACTAACTTCCTTCCCTCAAGCTTCTTCTGATTTATTAATGAAATACCACTGGCAGCAGCAAAGCTGAAGCCACAACCGCACCTGGGAGGATGCAGCCTTGGTTAAACCTAACAGCACAATAAGCCGCACTGCAAACACCAGGGGACAGGGTGGCAGTCGAAGTTAATCGAACTTAATCTATCTAAGAACAACGCCATTTTGCGTCGGGTGGAATATTTGGGAGGCGGCCGATGATGTCGTGACACCAGCGGTCCACGGCCGGTGTGGGTTGGTAAATATAAAGGGGTTTATGTGCCCTTGGTCGGGGGAACGTCGACGTTAGTAAGCGCAGCCTGTGTGTCACCCCCACCCACCCACCACCCGGCACAGTGTCATCATGCTTAATCTTGCAGCTGTGTGTGCAGTACCACGTAGTATACCGCTACTTACTCTTTATGGCTCGGGCCATCGAGGCCCAGGCTCTGCTCCCAGAGGAAGGCTACACTGGCTACTGGACCAACAGACAGTTTACATGTGAGCGGGGACAGTTCTGAGGAGACGGGCACCGCCAGCTTGATGGCATCCTGACACCTCGTGCACTGCATGGCAGACAGCACAGTGGCCAAGATCAGGTGCTGCTGCCTCTCCCGGCTACGCTGCCCCCATGTGTGCTGCTGGAAGAGCAGATGGCTGACTCTTAATCAGGACCTTACTCTGGACGTTACTCAGGACCTTACTCTGGATCTTACTCAGGACCTTACTCTGGACCTTACTCAGGACCTTACTCAGAACCTTACTCTGGACCTTACTCTGGACCTTACTCTGGACCTTACTCAGGACCTTACTCAGAACCTTACTCTGGACCTTACTCTGGACCTTATGCAGGACCTTACTCTGGACCTTACTCAGGACCTTACTCAGAACCTTACTCAGGACCTTACGTTTCCAGGTCAGTGAAAGACAATGTATGGCACCAATAACCACAGTCAATACACCGAGATATGGATACGGACGTAGCTAGTAGTTATTTGAAAGGTCTCTATGCATTGGAAGGTGCAAGTTGGAAAGGAAAAGCGACGAATTGTGAAGTCACAGGTAATGAATGATAAATCAGAAAAGAGGGCTGTATTCAGCGCGGCTTCTTTTCTGACAGCTGCAACACTGCCGTGATTGCAAAAAAAAAAAATTAGGATTACACACAACTGTCAATTAACGTGAAATCTTAACAGAAATTCTGCTATTGATTAAGAGCCCTCTTGATGTGTCTACATGGCAATATAACCCTAAACCCCCCGTCAAAGTGGCTTGGTTTAATGAACCCTTTCCAAAGCGGGTATTAGATCATCCATCTTTGACAAGCCTAATCTACCAGCATCTAAGGATGACCCATTTCTGGATGTAGAGCTGCTAAAATCATTGTTTAGACAGGGCGGCCTCTTGATATTTCGAAGGAACACCCGTGCAGGGTATCGTTTATTCCCATGGTAGTGCTCATAGCTGGAGACGCGTGGTTTTACTGTGCTTTTACTGAAACCGCTCACAGGGAAGTAGGAAGCGGCCTCCGAGTCGCTGTTATGATGGGATTTTTAGAGCGCGGCTGGCTTGCCTGCATCGGCCGGTCAGGCCTTAAGGCATCGTGGAGGGAGGTGGTGTTGGGGTGGGGGGGGGGTCAATCTATTGTAGAAACTCTTACCTCAAACCCTGGCAGAACACTGTTTTGTAATGCCCCTTGGCAAGGCAGTGAGGGAGAGCATTTGGCTGCCTGACACACATCAGCCCGGCACCGTTTTGCAGCCTACCTTCTGCACCCACCCAGCTCCCCGTTCATGCAGACCCGTCAGCTTTTGCCCCCTCGTCTTTACTGGTCATGTTAACGGAAATAGACGAGGATGCCGAGGAGTCTCTGCTGGCAGCACTGTTTTATCTTGCTTTTTATTTTGTTTTTTTTGTGTTATACACAAAAACGAACACAAGCTACAGGGGAGCGAGCAGGTGGCTCGTCAGCTTCCTGTGCTCTTAAGCCAGAGCCAGCTGACTTGCTCAAAATGGACTCAGCAGGCTTCGATCCTCGGCACCACCGCGAGCCATTGTAACACACACACACACACACACACACACACACACACACACACAACCCACTTGGATGCTCCAAGTGTTTTTGAAAGGCGTCATACTCCCCCCCCCCCACATCCACCACCCTCCCCCCCACCTCCAATCCATCACCTATTTATGGCTCCCAGCATACCTTCGTATGCAGCATTTTTAAAAAAACACACCCCCGGAATCAGATTAGCCTCTTTTAAACACAGACAAATAAAATCTGCTCTGTTTAAAAGCGCATAGCACCAAGCGGACCGCGCAGGACCACAACACCACCATACCAGCAGCAGCAGCAGCCCGGACGAGACGGCACACATGCAGCCCCGTCAGATCCGGGGCTTCGCCGCGCGCGCGGTCTCCGGGAGGCCCTCGGCTCAGCCTCGAGCCAGCCCGCATGAGCGTGTGTTATAAACGCCGTGGGGATGAGAATAGGGTTTTTTTTTTTTACCTTCCACAGTTGCAGTGGCAGACGCGGTCCTCCCCTCGGAGATGCGGTAGGATGTAGTTGTGAAAGCGATCCAGTAGCGCGTTCATGTCCATTAAACAGGCTATCGCCTGCAAAGAAGCAGTCCGGTCAGCTGGGACATGTCGGGCAGGCAGCGCAGCCTACACGCTACTCCAACACACACACAACAGATGAGCTTATTTAAACACAACAATTAAAGCACGAGACAGACTACTCGGGCAAATGCTCGCGATGCCGAAGGGGACTCGTGCATCGTTATCAGATCTCGCAGATGATGTATTGATGTCAGCAGGTAAATATAGGCAGGCTAACCTACATACACATGTCACTGATAGAACTGCTGCAATGTAGTCCCCCCCTCAAAAGATGTGGCATGTGTGTTTTGGGGTGCTATAGCAGCGTGTGGAAAGACGAGCTGATGTGGATCAGGTCAGACCTGGGAAATCATAACCAGCCCTCGCGGCGGAGGGTCGGCGCGGCTTACCATTACAACTGAAGCACCAAGAATCATAAAAATCATGGTGGTTGTGATCATATGCATCAAAACTTCCGAACTCCTCGCCCGTTGTTGCAGCCTCTTCCTCTTCCTCTCTACCCGTGACACGCTGCGGGCTCCGGCGGGGCTCTGGGCGCTCCGTCCCGGGAGAAGACGCTCATCCAGGCGCCCTCACTGCACCTGGCACACACACACACACACACACACACACACACACACACACACACACACACACACACACACCCCGTCCCCCGTCCCTCGTCCGTCCCTTTACGCTGACCGGGGTGAAGTGCAGGCGGTCGGCGGAGGCCGGCCCGGTCTCCCTCCCTGCGACCCTCCACCGTTTGGCACGCGGCAAACGGCTCCCCCAGCCTTCACTGCGCTCCCCCCATTTAAATACCAGCACCGTTCAATGGGAGCGGAGCGGCGCGCTGGTCCGGCCGCCGCTGATGCCAATGCCGATGCTGATCCGGGTTTACTGGTGATCAAGCTTTTCTATGACTAATGCAGTAGTGGTCTTTCCATCCCATCCAACGACCAAAAAAAAAAATCCCATCAGACACGGAAACAAGTCAAATCGTCTTAGCTCGCGCCCCTCGGTGTCGATATGTGTCTCTTTTCCAAGTTCCCCCCTCCCGTCCTACCACTTGACTCAAAGCTTAATTTAAAGGTTTAGCATCCTCCATAGAAAACACACAGACACAGACACACACGCACACGCGCACGCGCACACACACGGAGTCGGTCTCTGTTGCCCGTGAAGCCTCTTCAGCCTGGATGTTTCAGAGAACTGCGCCAACCTCTTGTCAGGGTCCTTGTCTTTTCTCTGAGGTTCGGTAGTACCTACGCGAGTCCGAAGAAATCCAGTCGGAACTAGACCCACCCTGTACCCTCGATCAGGTCCGAATGAAGCGTCGGCAGCTGCACCAGCGCCCGGAGCCAGGCACGCGTGATTATCCCATCTTGTCTTATAGGCGCCGCGGACATCCGCTCCCACCTCCTCGCGCTGCTGTGTGCACGTGTGTGTGTGTGTGTGTGTGTGTGTGTGTGTGTGTGTGTGTGTGTGTGTGTGTGTGTGTGTGTGTGTGTGTGTTTGTGTGTGTGTGTGTGTGTGCAGGCCGGCTGTGGGCGGTAATAGAGAGAGAGAAAAAAAGGGTGAATTTGCCTTCAGGGCATAGGTTTATTACTCCAAACCTCCAAGCGCATTGGAAGCGATCCCGAGAAGAAGCCGTTGGTGACGATTTAACCCCGTTTTCTCCAAGGTATAACCCCTGCTGCTTAAATCACCCCCCCACCCCACCCCACCCCCATGCACCTCCCTCCTCCTCCTCCTCCTCCTCCCTGGGCCTCTCCCATCTAGACGTTGCAGTTCACGTTGAGATTCTGCGCCATTTTCGCGGGGCTAGTGCTGTCCTCACAGATCCGTCAGTTTGCTCCCAGCAGCCACCATGCGAGTCTGTGCTCAGAGGGCTCGCCTGCCTGCCTTGCTCGTCTTTGCCCTACTGACAAAGAGACAGTTGGCCATATTGCTTCATGCATCGGTGTTTGTTTCAGCCGGACCAAACTGAAGGCTGCGTGCTTTGAGATACGACCCGAGGAGGGACGCCTCCGCACCAGGGAGGCCCAGCTAAATGTCACCGGCTCTCGAGCACTTCCTCGGCTCGAGTAACCTCACTTCTGGGAATAACGACAAGAAGGTCATCGCTATGACTGTTTAATCTGCACAACTGCCAGTGTTTCAGATATACTTCAACAACTTGTGCAACAGACACACAGGGGGTTCATTTTTTCCAGCATCAAACAACGAAAAAGGTCCTAATACCTCTCAGTTAATTTGGTGGACTATTATACTGTCATCTGCATTTCCATTTATTCATTTATCTTATTTATTTATTTGTTTGTTTTGTTTTGGTAAAACAAGAGCCACAACACGCACTGCAGGTGGTACCCATTCAAATGCATAGGACGACAGTTGTACTTTCAGATTTCCACGAAGAAGAAAGGTGGGCATAAGTAACATGGAATCAGAATTCAACCTGGATCTTCCAAGCAGCAAAGTCGGTGTTCAGCAGAAATTTTCTTTGTTTGTTTTTTTTGGGAGGTTGGGAATTGCCCTTGGCCAATTACCCCACTCTTCCGAGCCGTCCCGGTCGCTGCTCCAAACCCTCTGCCAGTCCGGGGAGGGCTGCAGACTACCACGTGTCTCCTCCGATACATGTGGAGTCGCCAGCCGCTTCTTTTCACCTGACAGTGAAGAGTTTCGGCGGGGGGGGGGGGCGTAGCGTGAGGGAGGCTCGCGCTATTCCCCTTCCCCCCCTGGAACAGGCGCCCCGACCGCCGACCAGAGGAGGCGCTAGTGCAGCGACCAGGACACACATCCACCCACATCCGGCTTACCACCCACAGACACCCGGCCAAGCTGGAGGTAACACCGGGATTCAAACCGCCGATCCCCGTGTTGGTAGGCAACGGAATAGACCGCTACGCCACCCGGCCGCCCCGAATTTTCATTCTTAAGTATAGAGGCGTAAAATAAAATACTGATATTCAGTTATGAAATCGATTTTCATTACGGACATCAGTTCCAGATGGTCCACACATTACTGGATGAGTGTTATTTCAGAGGGTTAAATGCCATATAAGCATAATCAGTTTTCCCCAGTGGGTTTTGGTATTGGGGGGATTCTCTGATGTTTGCTTGGTATTAGACAATTGTCTGGTATCTGACAATTTAGACTGGAATCGGTGCAAATTCCAGTGTGTGTTGGCAACAGTGGACAACTTTTAAAGCATTTTACTCCCAAAAAAAAAAGATTTGATGTGCATGCACTTGTTTTCTTCACCACACAAACATACCAATTCAAATACTTACGGATACACGCGCCTCTATTGCATTGTACCAAAAAATATACATACAAATATAGTATTGTAACATGCACGGATAAGTAGACACGTTGGTACTTGATTAACGGGTCAGACCCCATAGTCGACAGGTTAACGTTGTCGCTTGCGGAGTGCGAGACGCGGGTTCGCGTCCCGGCTGTGGCGGCGGTTCCCGGACTGCCCCCCGCATTCGCAACATTGGTGTCAGAAGTGGGATGGTGAGACCGTGAGGTCATCGGAAGCGCGTCCGCCCAGAGTCGTTAGGAAGCTGATTTGGAGCTTCCCGAAGGAGGGGGGGCAATGTAACGTGCACGGATAAGTAGACACGTTGGTCCTTGACTAACTGTCCGGACCCTTTAGTCGACTGATTAACGTTGTCGCTTGCAGGGCAGGAGCTCCGGGTTCGCGTCTCGGCCGCGGCAGTTCCTGTGGTTGCCCCCCGAATTCGCTGCAATGTATTTTTCATAAATGTCAAATCTTTAGCCAGCATTGGTTAAGTGGCCTGGTATCACATTCATGTGACTGCAGGGGAGAGACAACACATGCATGAATGTAGTATGTATGCATAGCCTGCAGACCATTTACACGTTTAAACTACACCATACGGTAATACTGTAACGTGCATGGATAAGTAGACACGCCGGCCGCTGGCTGGCGGGTCTGACCCTTTAGTCGAGCGGTTAGCGATGTCTCCTGCGGTGCGGGCGATACAGGTTCGCTTCCCGGCCGCGGCAGTTCCTGTGGTTGCGTTGTCCCCCGAATTCGCTACATTGGTGTCAGAAGTGGGATGGAGCGACCGTAAGGCCGTCGGAAGCGTATACGCCCTGAGGCGTGAAGGAGCTGGTGTGCTTAAGCGCCGGGACGCGCTTCCCGGAGGAAGGGGGTAGTGTAACGTGCATGGATAAGAAGACACGCTGGCTCAGGGGTCTGACTCTTTAGTCGAGCGGTTAGCGATGCCTCCTGCGGTGCGGGCGATACGGGTTCGCGTCCCGGCCGCGGCAGTTCCTGTGGTTGCGTTGTCCCCCGAATTCGCTACAATACATTTCTAAAAGCCAGCCCACAAATCAGAACAGTATTTTTAACTCTGCTGACAAATAGACAGTCTCCCTCCTTTCCTATGTACTTACTTTTATTCATTAAACTTCTATATTTTTGCTCAGTGTCTGCTGTTGTTTTAAATAGCAAACGTGTTGCCTTTAAATATTTATTTTAAAGGCAACACGAGCCTGGAGAGGTGGAGGTATGCACTGGAGAGAAGAGGAATGAAAGTCAGTAGGAGCAAGACAGAATACCTATGCGTGAATGAGAGAGAGAGAGGACAGTGGAATGGTCAGGATGCAAGGAGTGGAGGTGACAAAGGCATTTCAGTTTAAATACTTGGGGTCAACTGTCCAAAGTAATGGGGAGTGCAGTGGAGAGGTGAAAAAGAGAGTGCAGGCAGGTTGGAGTGGGTGGAGAAGTGTGTCAGGAGTGATTTGCGACAGAAGGGTACCAGCAAGAGTTAAAGGGAAGGTTTACAAGATGGTTGTGAGACCAGCTATGTTGTATGGTTTGGAGACAGTGGCACTGACGAAAAGACAGGAGGCGGAGCTGGAGGTGGCAGAGTTGAAGATGCTAAGATTTTCACTGGGAGTAACGAAGAAGGACAGGATTAGGAACGATTATATTAGAGGGACCGCTCAGGTTGGACAGTTTGGAGACAAAGCAAGAGAGGCAAGATTGAGATGGCTTGGACATGTGTGGAGGAGAGATGCTGAGTATATTGGGAGAAGGATGCTGAATATGGAGCTGCCAGGGAAGAGGAGAAGAGGAAGGCCAAAGAGGAGGTTTATGGATGTGGTGAGGGAAGACATGTAGGTGGCTGGTGTGACAGAGGAAGACGCAGAAGACAGGAAGAAATGGAAACGGACGATCCGCTGTGGCGACCCCTAACGGGAGCAGCCGAAAGTAGTAGTAGTAGTAGTTGCCTTTAAATCTCAGCCCACCCCTCCCCTCGCTTTTCCTTTCAGATGTGTGATAAAGAGGAGTCGGTAGTGAGTATTTTCTGGGGTGAGCAAGAGAAAGGCAGGGCAAAGTAGATCCTGTTTACCCTCAAAGGCTTGACACACCAGCCTTCGTCACGGGTCTACACTGGAGCATATTTCACAAAACGAGCGTGACTCAAAACTTGTTGACTTGACGATTTCTGACAACCAAAAGTCAGTCAGTTTCTGTGTAAACCAACGACCAGCCATCTATTTAGAAAGGCAGACAGACAGAACCACGGACACCAAGACAGACAGACAGATAGACAGACAGGATGGAATACATACATACATAGTACATACATACAATGTCCTGTTGTTCCATTTATTTCTTCTGTTTCCCCCCTCTTTTTTGTTTAATCTTTTCTCCCCCACCCCCTTTTTGTGTGTGAGTGATGTCTGCAAGTGCTAGAAGCTGCTGTGTGCCGGAGTCAAGTTCCTTATGTGATGTGCATAAACACTCTTGGCTAATAAAGTTGATTCTGATTCTGGTTCTGATACACACACACATATATGCATACAGTATGTACATACATAGTTGCATACAGCAATATATGGATGGTCATATTGCCAATAAAAGTGATGAGTACAAACTCACACAACAAAAATGTCTACGTTTAAATGCTATCAAAACTGCAAAAAAATAGTATTCAATAGATTACACTCAAATATAGATGATACGGACCTTGTTTTGCTCTACGCGTTTGCGCATTTATTTGGGTAATCGCTATTGACCAAATTCAAATATTAAAGATACGGAAATTGTTTTGCTCCATGTTTTGGTGCACTTTCACTTTTGCGCCTTTAGCGCGTCAGTATTTTGGCCTATGCAACGTCCCGTACTTCGTGACGTACACGGAAGTAAATGTCCGGAAACCCGAAGTGTAAACAAAACCAGTTGTTACGAGCCACACGCTAATTTGTTTTGGGCGAAGACATTGCCAACCAAGTCTCGCCACATACAGCTTGTTGAATGTAAGTAACGCGCTTCAGAGTCATCCCTATTTGCCTCCTACCTACCTAAGGTTTTAAACAGCAAAGTACCGCTGGTTGTTTTTGGTTACGTAATTGAATGCAATAGTACACTAGTTTACGCACCTAGCCGGCTAGAGTTAGCTGACTGACGTTGACAAACGCGTGCTGTCCCGAGTAAAGATGAGCCCGTCACTATCGGCTGTTAACTTAGTTAGTTGTGTAGTTTGCCAGCCTGGGTGTCTATAAAGAACACCAGTCGAGCTCTACGCTTAGCCCACAGTTAACGGCACAAATGGCGCATCCAGCGTAAAGCTTGTTGAGTAGTAACGTGGATGCCATTTGAGCACAACGTGTTCGTAGAGCTGACCTTAGTTCCTGTCAGTCGTTTTGTGGACTGGCTCTGTAGAATTTCGCCATTGGAAGTTACAGTAAGCCACGTCCTGACATATCGTTGTTTCACAGCTAATGTCTCTTGACCATAATTGTATTAAAGGCCGGGCTGCAGAGATTGCAGCCTCAGTCACTGACCTCAAATTAACCTTAATACGCACAGTGCACATTGTAGCCTCGGATTATTCCAAGTTATATGTTCGTTATGTTGTCTGTAAACAAGCGTAATAGTTTCTCTCTGTCTCTGCTTCCCACTGTGTGTCTGTGTGTATGTCTAACTCTCATCAGGTTCCTGATGGGCGGAAGCAAGTAATCCCTTTGCCAATACAGCACCACAATCAGCTTGCTATTGAGAGACGGTGGCAGCCACGATGTCCAGGAAGCAGACATCGAAACCTGTTCGCGGAAACAAGAAAGGTGATGTGGAACGTAAACGGGACGAGCGGGCAGCACGCCGCGCTATTGCCAAGGACCGCAGAAACCGCCCACAGGATGGCAATGAAGGAGAGGAGTTTGTTAGTTTCGCCAATCAGCTCCAGGCACTGGGGCTCAAGCTAAGAGAAGTCCCTGGAGATGGGTGAGACCCAGAGAGAGATGATGCTTAAGCTAGCTGGAGACATATTCTGCTCAAAGGGGACCTATTATGCAAAACTCACTTTTTCAGTGTTTTTGCATATACATTTGAGTCTCTGATGGGCCTACTAACACACAAACTTTGAAGAAAAACTACCCAGTCATTTTGTTGTGGGCAGCCAAATTGAAAACTTTTGAAAAAAGTTCAGACTCAGCAAGCCGTTCAAATATCCTTCCGCCCTTTACGTCACGGAAGGAAAGTCATTATAATAATCCCACCTTCAGTTGAATATCTCCACGCACCTGATAAAAAAAAAAGCCAGATAATTTACATTTTACACATGATAGTCTCTGGATGGATCAAGAGTTGTAACAAAATGAGTGCAGCTCAATGGATTGGACATATCCCCAAACAAGGAGTAGATCGTAAGATTTCATATATTCTACATGGTATGAATCTTTGCATGTGAACAAGGAAACTGAAACCGCTGGATACCAGCATGCTAGCAATATCACTTGTTTAGTGGGTCTTTCTTTCTTTCTTTTATTATGAGAAAAACTGACAAGAATCAGGGCCATGTAGTTTTCTGTCCTGTTCTTTACTTGGACTAACTTAAATGAAAGAAGGTTGAATCAACCGTCTTTGATTTTCTTACCTGGATTATAGAGCATGCATAAAGACACTAACTTCAGTGGTTGACTCCCAAATCATACCCTCTGATTAGACCTTTGTCTTTTGTTCATATTCCGCACAGCAAAGAAAAAGCACAACTGTCATCATTACATGTCCATTTGTTTTTACATATCTGCCTTTCCTTAATTTTAGTCAGGACACATTTTAATGCATTAGAAAAGAAATATGATTTTTAACTTAAGCCATTAATGGATCTGGTTACATGCATTGATTGTACCTAGAGCACACTACTACTACTACTACTACTACTACTTTCGGCTGCACCCATTAGGGGTTGCCACAGCGGATCATCAGTTTCCATCTCTTCCTGTCCTCTGCATCTTCCTCTGTCATGCCAGTTACCTGCATGTCCTCCCTCACCACATCCATAAACCCCCTCTTTGGCTTTCCTCTTTTCCTCTTGCCTGGCAGCTCCATTTTCAGCATCCTTCTCCCAATATACCCAAAATCTCTCCTCCGCACATGTCCAAACCATCTCAATCTTGCCTCTCTTGCTTTGTCTCTAAACCATCCAACCTGAGCTGTCCCTCTAATATCCTCGTTCCTAATCCTGTCCTTCTTCGTCACTGCCAACAAAAATCTTAGCATCTTCAACCCTGCCACCTCCATCTCCACCTCCTATCTTTTCATCAGTGCCACTGTCTCCAAACCATACAACATAGCTGGTCTCACTGCCGTCTTGTAAACCTTCCCTTTAACTCTTGCTGGTACCCTTCTGTCGCAAATCATTCCTGACACTCTTCTCCATCCACTCCACCCTGCCTGCACTCTCTTCTTCACCTCTCTTCCGCGCTCCCCTTTACTTTGAACAGTTGACCCCAAGTATTTACGGTGGCCCAGTTGTTAGTACTGTTGCCTACAGCAAGAAAGTCCTGGGTTCGAACACTAGGCTTTCCCTGGTCCTTTCTGTGTGGCGTTCGCATGTTCTCACTGCGTCTGCATTGGTTTCCTCCGGGTGTTCCAGTTTCCTCCCACCATCAAAAAGACATGCATGTTAGGCTTAATACTCCTGTCTGTGCCCCTGAACAAGGCAATAGGAAAAAGAACTGGAGTTGGTCCTCGGGCACTCCACCACAGCTGCCCACTGCTCCTATACAATAGGATGGGTTAAATGCAGAAAACAACTTTCATTGTAACCTGTACAATGACAAAATAAAGGGGATTTCTTTCTTTTTTCTTTCTTTCATCCACCATTGCCAACTCTACTGCTTGCATGCTCACCATTCCACTGTCCTCTCTCGTTCATGCATATTTATTTTGTCTTGCCTTTACTGACATTCATTCCTCTTCACTCCAGTGCATACCTCCACCTCTCCAGGGTCTCCTCAACCTGCTCCCTACTCTCGCTACAGATCACAATGTCATCCACGAAAATAGCCCTGCCTGATCGCATCCGTCAATGTGTCGACCACCACTGCAAACAAGAAAGGGCTCAGAGCCGATTCTTGATGTAATTCCACCTCCACCTGGAACCCATCCATCATTCCTACTGCATGCCCTCAACACTGTCACGCTGCCCTCATACATATCCTGCCCCACTCTTACATACTTCTCTGCCCCCCCTGACTTCCTTATACAATACCACAACTCCTCTCTTGGCACCCTGTCATATGCTTTCTCTAAATCCACAAAGACACAGTGTAACTCCTTCTGACCTTCTCTATACTTCTCCATCAACACCCTCAAAGCAAACATAATATCTGTGGTGTTCTTTCATGGCATGAAACAATACTGCTGCTTGCTAATCATCACCTCTTCTATTAACTTACACTACCGTTCAAAAGTTTGGGATCACCCAAACAATTTCGTGTTTTCCATGAAAAGTCACACTTATTCACCACCATATGTTGTGAAATGAATAGAAAATAGAGTCAAGACATTGACAAGGTTAGAAATAATGATTTGTATTTGAAATAAGATTTTTTTTACATCAAACTTTGCTTTCGTCAAAGAATCCTCCATTTGCAGCAATTACAGCATTGCAGACCTTTGGCATTCTAGCTGTTAATTTGTTGAGGTAATCTGGAGAAATTGCACCCCACGCTTCCAGAAGCAGCTCCCACAAGTTGGATTGGTTGGATGGGCACTTCTTTGAGCAGATTGAGTTTCTGGAGCATCACATTTGTGGGGTCAATTAAACGCTCAAAATGGCCAGAAAAAGAGAACTTTCATCTGAAACTCGACAGTCTATTCTTGTTCTTAGAAATGAAGGCTATTCCATGCGAGAAATTGCTAAGAAATTGAAGATTTCCTACACCGGTGTGTACTACTCCCTTCAGAGGACAGCACAAACAGGCTCTAACAGGTACTATTTAATGAAGATGCCAGTTGGGGACCTGTGAGGCGTCTGTTTCTCAAACTAGAGACTCTAATGTACTTATCTTCTTGCTCAGTTGTGCAACGCGGCCTCCCACTTCTTTTTCTCCTCTGGTTAGAGCCTGTTTGTCCTGTCCTCTGAAGGGAGTAGTACACACCGGTGTAGGAAATCTTCAATTTCTTAGCAATTTCTCGCATGGAATAGCCTTCATTTCTAAGAACAAGAATAGACTGTCGAGTTTCAGATGAAAGTTCTCTTTTTCTGGCCATTTTGAGCGTTTAATTGACCCCACAAATGTGATGCTCCAGAAACTCAATCTGCTCAAAGAAGTGCCCATCCAACCAATCCAACTTGTGGGAGCTGCTTCTGGAAGCGTGGGGTGCAATTTCTCCAGATTACCTCAACAAATTAACAGCTAGAATGCCAAAGGTCTGCAATGCTGTAATTGCTGCAAATGGAGGATTCTTTGACGAAAGCAAAGTTTGATGTAAAAAAGATCTTATTTCAAATACAAATCATTATTTCTAACCTTGTCAATGTCTTGACTCTATTTTCTATTCATTTCACAACATATGGTGGTGAATAAGTGTGACTTTTCATGGAAAACACAAAATTGTTTGGGTGATCCCAAACTTTTGAACGGTAGTGTAGTTTCCAGTCCTCTTTTCCATATCTTCATGCTGTGGCTGATCAACTTTATACCTCTGTAGTTACTACCGCTCTGCTCATCATCCCTTATTCTTGAAAATCGGTACCAGGACAGTTCTTCTCCACTCCTCAGGCATCCTCTCACTTTCCAAGATTGTGTTCAACAATCTAGTTAAAAAATCCATTGCCATCTCTCCTAAATACCTCCACGCCTCCACAGGTATGTCATCTTAACCAATCGTCTTTCCACTCTTCATCCTCTTCATAGCTGCCCGCACTTCCTCCTTGCTAATCCACCGCATTTCCTGATTCACTATCCCCACATCATCCAACCTTCTCTCTCTCACTTTCTTCATTCAACAGCCCGTCAAAGTACTCCTTCCACTTTCTCAACACACTGTCCTTGCTTGTCAGCACATTTCCATCTATAGCCTTTATCTCCCTAAACTGCTATACATCCTTCCCAGCTTGCTCCCTCCATCTAGCCAATCAGAACAAGTCCTTTTCTCCTTCCTTAGTGTCCAACCGCTCATACAACTCACCATATGCCTTTTCCTTTGCCTTTGCCACAGCTCTCTTCGCTTTATGCTGCATCTCCTTGTACTCCTGTCTACTTTCTTCATCTCTCTGAATATCCCACTTCTTCTTTGCCAACCTCTTCTTCTGTATACTTTGCTGTACTTCCTCATTCCACCACCAAGTCTCCTTGTCTTCCTTTCATCTATCCAGATGACACACCAAGTACCTTCCTAGCTGTCTCCCTCACTGTTTCTGCAATGATTGCCCAGCCATCTGGCAGCTCTTCACTACCACCCAGCCAGCGCCTGTCTTAACTCCTCCCTGAACTCCACACAACAGTCTTCCTTCTTCAACTTCCACCATTTGATCCTTGGCTCTGCCTTCACTCTCTTCATCTTCTTGGTCTCCAAAGTCATTCTACAGACCACCATCCGATGCTGCCTAGCCACGTTCTCCTCTGTCACCACCTTGCAGTCTCCAAACCCTTTCAGATCGCATCTCCTACATAAGATATATTCCACCTGTGTGCACTTTCCTCCACTCTTTTACGTCACCCTGTGTTCCTCCCTCTTCTTGAAATATGTATTCACCACAGCCATTTCCATCCTTTTTGCAAAATCCACCACCATCTGACCTTCCACATTCCTCTCCTTGACCATACCTACCCATCACCTTCTCATCACCTCTGTTCTCTTCACCAACATGTCCATTGAAGTCCGCTCCAATCACCACTCTCTCATCTTTGGGTACACTCTCCACCACTTGATTCAACTCAAATATTATTCTTTCTCTTCCATCTCACACCCAACCGTCATATGCCATACGCACTGATAACATTAATCATCACACCTTCGATTGCCAGCTTCATACTCAGCACTGTCTGACACTCTCTTCACCTCCAACACACGCTTGACATACTCTTCCTTCAGAATCACACCTACCCCATTTCTCCTCCCATTCACATCATGGTAGACGAGTTTGAACCTACCTCCGATGCTCCTGGCCTTACTTCCCTTCCACCTGGTCTCTTTCACACACATTATATATCTACTTTCCTTCTCTCCATCATATCACCCAGCTCTCTCCCTTTACTGGTCATAGTGCCAACATTCAAAGTTCCGACTCTCACCTCCCCATTCCTACCCTTCCTCCTCTCTCACTGCACCTGGACGTGTCTTCCCTCTCTTCTTCTCCTTCACCCAACAGTAGCATAGTTTCCATCGGCACCCTGATGGCGAACAGTACCGGTGGCGGTCGCTGATAACCCGTGATCCCATATGGAAATCAGATTTATGATCCACATATTTGATTTGGGAAAGGTTTTACGTCGGATACTCTCCCTAATGCAACCCTCCCCATTTATCCAGGCTTGGGACCGGCACTGAGAATGCACTAGCTTGTGCATCCTCAGTGGCTGGGTTGTAGAGCACATTATATATTAAAAAATAACAGTTCTCTGTACAGTGAGAGGAGCTGGGTCAGCAGTAGCCTCGCAAGCATAAACACAGCATATGAATGACTTAAGTGGCTGACTAAGTGGCTGACTTGCTTGTAGATTCAACTTGCTTCACAGGAAGTAATCTTGTGGTTATTTTTCTCTGCTCCAGACAACATACCAACGCATATGAATCTTTTATGATAACAGATTTATATCAATAAGCACCCTTCTTTTTGGGTCAGACTTTGTAAAGCTTAGCAATCAAGTCAATAAGTAACCTCCTATTTTGGGTTGAGCTTTGTAAGGCTTAGCCATAAAGTCAGTCGGTATCATTATAATATGTGACAAATACCAGGCTATGTCCTTGTCTTACCTGCAGGAACTGTCTGTTCAGAGCGCTGGGTGACCAGTTAGAAGGTCACTCCAGAGGACACCTGCGGCTACGCCAGGAGACTGTCCAGTACATGATGTCCCATCGCCAAGACTTTGAGCCCTTTGTTGAAGATGATGTACCATTTGCACAGCACTGTAAGAGAATGTCTCAGTTTTAAATCCAGGACCTTTCTTTAATTTGTTGACAAAGACCAAAAATATATTTTCTTTGAGTTTCATTGTGACTCTCCTATTTGTTTATACTTTACCTTACAGTGTCTAACCTCGCTCAGCCTGGTACCTTTGCTGGCAATGATGCTATTGTTGCTTTTGCCCGCAGTCGACAGCTAAAAGTAGTCATTCATCAGCTCAACACACCACTGTGGGAGGTAGGAGAAACAGCGCAGGCAAAGCTTTTCAAATGACATCATATGATTTCATATATTGTGTGTTAAATGGTCTCATTTCCTGTTTTAACACCATGCAGTACATGTGTTACGTTACTAATACAGATAAATGGTGCAGAGAAGCAATTGTGCCGAGAGCTACACATCGCTTATCGCTATGGAGACCATTATGACAGTGTGAGGCGGATTGGGGACAACTCAGAAAGTCCTGCTCAGCTGCGCATAGAGGTACCTAAAATATACCACCTTTCCATCATCAGGCTTCCTGATGTCTTTGCAAACCAGGGGATTGGAAGTTTTATAGCCATGGAGCTTATTCAGAAGAGGAAAAAAACGAATCAAAATGTCATGAAAAACCTTAAATAGTCATTGAAAATAAGATGGGTACTGGTCCTGATCTCAAAAAACCATATAAGTGAGGATTTAAAGGCTGTTATTAAAATAATAATAATAATAATAATAATAAAAAGCTCCCTTATGTTATCCCCTGTTTTATTTGTGCAACCCCAGTGGCAAATGGCAATGATGAGGGAGTTTTGAAGTTGATGTTTCAAATATGATATTATATTCTTACAATTCCTTACCAGACATATCGCGACACCCCTCCAATTGTAGATAAAATGATGGTTAGACTGAGAACATTCCACATGATGACTGAAAAATGCTGTGGGGTACTTTGGGGTACATGCCTTGGGGTACTTTATATAAGTAACAGACTTTCAGCGAGAGATGATTGTAGTGTGCCTTTTAGGGTGATTGTCACAAATATAATCTGGATTAATGGGGGAACAAAGCTGTTCTGTGAAGCAATGACTCACAACATACGCAGTTTGAGTCAAAAGGACAGGTGTGGTTCTGCAGAAAGCCTGGAGAGTGATTCCAACCAGAGTGTTAAATCCCAGCGGTGAGATTTAGGGATGATGGTGTGATGGAATGGGGACGTTTCAGTCGGAATGACCTTGGATCCCAAATATACTCTGGATTAACGGGAAAAAAAACTGTTCTGTGAAGCAATGAATCACAACATACACGCTTTCAGTCAAATGGACAGGTGTGGTTGTAGTTCTGCAGAATGCCTGGAGAGCGATTCCTACCAGGGTATGAAGTCCCAGCAGTGACATTTAGAGATGATGGTGTGATGGAACGGGGATGTTTCAGTTGGAGTGGCCTTGGACCACTGCTCATAGTGCCAGGAATCATAAAAGCCACCTCTTGATGTTATGAACAACTTTTTGTGTCTTGCACTGTGGTAGTTCTGTAGAACAGGCCCCATACGTAACATTTTATGTTTGTCGTTTCGGGACAACAATGTCAGGGAACTTAATTGCATAGCACAAAGCCCAGATCTGAAGCCAGTGAAACATTTGGAAGGCTTTTGAATGTAGAGTAGGGAGGCACTGAAAAACAGAATTCTTCAATCAGTGAAAGAATAGTTTGTTTAAGGAGTGGATTGCTATGTTATTGGATTTGTTGGACTCCTTCACAGCACATCTGCATCTTATTTAGTTTCCAAGGTATTATAGTTTGCAAAAAAAATGCAAGTTTTGCACTAAAGTGCACTGATAATTTTGACAAGGTAGTGTATCCTGTATACTAAAAGTATTGAAAAAACCTTAATGGCAAGCTGCACAGTTGCAGCTAATTACATCAATAATGGGTCCATTTGATTTAGGTGGTGGGTGGCACAGTGGTGCAGTGGTAAGCACAGTCACCTCACAGCAATAAGGTCCTTGGTTCGAGCCCCAGAGTAGTCTGACCTTGGGGGTCGTCCCGGGTCATCCTCTGTGTGGAGTTTGCATGTTCTTCCTGTGTCTGCATGGGTTTCCTCTGGGTGCTCCAGTTTCCTCCCACAGTCCACAGACATGTGGGTCAGGTGAATCGGCTGTACTGAATTGTCCCTAGGTGTGTGTGTGTGTGTGTGTGTGTGTGTGTGTGTGTGTGCGTGCGTGCGTGCGTGCGTGCGTGCGTGCGTGCGTGCGTGCGTGCGTGCGTGCGTGCGTGCGTGTTTGTGTGTGTTGGCCCTGTGTTGACTGGCGGCCTGTCCAGGGTGTCTCCCCGCCTGCTACCCAATGACTGCTGGATAGGCTCCAGCATCCCCATGACCCTGAGTAAGGATAAGCGGTTGGGATAATGAATGTATGAATGAATGATTTAGGTGTACCAGCACACATATTGGCATTGACAGACAGACAGCACTACTGACAGTTGTAAGTGCTGGCTCTGTCTTTGTTGTTTCTTTGGCACGCTTACATCCAGCAAGAATTCTTGATTAATTTTAAAGTTTCATTTTCACAGTATGTATCTTTTCATATTTCCGCTCTAACTGCTTGGATGCTTGCTAAGAGACAATCCATTTTACACATTCTGACCTACCATTCATCATTGTGATTTCCAATGTCTTCTTTGGTCTTGTTAGAATCTGCAGAATTCACGTGGCCAGCAGCGCGAGTTCGGAGATGGCCAGAGGGACAGATGGACAGCACCTTCAACAACAGCTTTTGAAGAGGACAGTGTTATCCTGAGCTCTGTGAAAAACCGGGAAATCCATGGTGAGTAACTGTGGTTCAAACTAACAGAGGAGTGATTCTTTAGGAAGAAGTGATTTGTCTGTAGAAAAGGTGAACGGGAGTCCGGGTGGCGTGGCAGTCTCTTCCGTTGCCTACCAACACAAAGAAGGCAGTTCGAATCCCTGTGTTACCTTTGGTTTGGTCGGGCATCCCTACAGACACAACTGGCCATGTCTGTGGGTGGGAAGCCGGATGTAGGTATGCATCCTGGTCGCTGCACTAGCGCCTCCTCTGGTCGGTCGGGGGCGCCTGTTCAGGGTGGAGGGGGAACTGGGGGGAATAGCGTGATCCTCCCACACACTACGTGCCCCTTGCGAAGCTCCTCACTGTCAGGTGAAAAGAAGCGGCTGGCGACTCCACGTGTATCGGAGGAGGCATGTAGTAGTCTGCAGCCCTCACTGGATCTGCACAGGGTGGAGCAGTGACTGGGACGGCTCGGAAGAGTGGGGTAATTGGCCAGATACAATTGGGGAGAAAAAGGGGGGAAAATCCCAAAAAATAAAAAGCGAACAATTGGCTGGAAACTTCTCTCATGAAGTTTTATTTGATAATTTTCACTGAATATCTCATAAGTTTATGTCTAATGCATTCCCTTTGCTCCAATAAACACACTGGCTTGTTAACACCGTTTTCCCTTACAACCGCTTCATATCAACCATTCACATATTCCAAATGGTACTTTCAGGTGTAATAAATGAATATCTAATTCTCAAACTTTGCCAGTGAAGTCCCAGTGATTGCACAAACTTGCGGTTACCTCCTTCACGCAACTCGGACAGCTTCTGAAAAAAGATTAAGCAGTAAAAAGTTGGCTCTGGCTGTTGATCACACTATAGCCATGTCTTTGAGTAGAAGTTCTTTGGCTTTTTAAAGGGTATGGAGGTCATATAAATCCCCCTCCCCCTTCCAAAAAAAGAAAAATGAGAGTTGGCGGGCAAATCACCTTTAGTATTTTTATTTGTTTAGAAAAGCAGAAAGCTGAGGGGGGGACAGTAGAGGGGACACAGGAGATAAAGATCCTAGCAGGATTCAATCTTGGGCCAGCAGGGGTAAATGTTTGACTCTAGAGGTTGCAAATATAACTGTGCAACTATCTCTGAGTGCATAAATATTTACTCTCTAATCAGCCAGACCATTTTCTTGACAGTGATGCTTTAGCCCCAGTGATAGGATAGTTTCATGTCTGTTTTGGCTGTCTCAGTTGAAGAGGAGAACCTGCTCCAGCTGAGTGCGGCCACCATCAACGCTGACTGGCTGGTGGGCGCTCTGCTAGACCAGCCCTGCCAGGGCCAGTGTGCCTCAGGAACTTGCCCAGCTTGTACAGGTGGAGCCATAGACTGCACTGAGCAGAAGCAATCACAAGAGGGCAGCAATCAACACAAACCGAAGGTAAGAGTGTATCAGGAAATGCCAAACCTATGTTCGGAGAAATAAGGCATATTTTTATCATCAAACGATTTTAATGAAAATGCTGCATAGCATTTCACTCATTCATTTTTTAACAATACATGTCTTTTTAGTTGTTGAGAAGTGAAGTCATTTAAATCAATTTAGAATTACAATAGTGATATTCTTAACAGAAGCAAGGCTGTTTGTGTCTTTGTAAACTCTGGTGTCCAAATCCCTCATTCCTAGGTCTCTAACAGGCAAAGGAAAGAGCAGCAGCGCCAGGAGAAAAAGAAACGTCAAGAGGATAGGCATCGGCAGAAAGTTCTCCAAGCCAAAGGAAACTACGACCAGAATCAGAATCTACCTGAAGCTGTTACATTAGTACCAGCCCTAAACACTCTCAGTATATAGACTGGAATGAGGCCAAAAGTACTTGCAATTGCTCTAGATTCCAGTGAACAACACTGACGACGACGTTTTGCACATAGTCAGATTCTTCAATCACATTGGATGACCTTTCCAAAAGAACTCTTAAGTTTCTTTGCAAATGTTGAAAACAAGCCTGAGACTTAGTGTTTGTGTGCGCGCTTGGAATAACATGTCCATATGTGTATACATTTTGAATAAGAACGAAACAAACAGCATGACTATTGATATTTTTGTTGGATTTGGAGTTGGTTTGATACCAAGCTGGTATATGCAGTTAAGTTTCCTTCTCTGACACATTTTGTCTATCAGGATGCCTTGTCCCTTTCTACAACATCACATGAAAGTTGGATTTTCATGAAGAACGTGCATATAATCTCAAACCGTTAGGATTGTTAATTTAACTGAGATAAACATTGTTTTTTTTCCCTAGCCAAAGATTAAAGTAAAGGGGGAATGGTTGATGAGCGATCGTGACACTGTATTATACGAGGAATGTGGCAATAAATGAGACTACTCTATTTATGTGGCTGTCATTTGTCATGGTAGCTGTCACATAGTCTTGATCATTCTGTTTTTTTATGTATTCAGATTTGGGGTATATCATGGAAAACAGGTTACTTCTCATTGGTCTTCTAATGAAAGAGTCATCAGTTTTCCTGGATAGAGACAGTCTCAAAACTATGGTTTATTGCTGTGAATTTCTAAGTAATACTCTAAAGCCTCTAGTTATGAATGCCAAATTTGTCATACTTTTCCCGTGCTGAATAAATGCGAACCTGCACATCAAGTGTACTTTAAAATCATTGTCGCAGAATGTCTTGTATAGGGGGTGCTCGTGAGAACCGGGGTGAGAGGTATTTATTATTATATCAGTGGATATTTTATATCGGTGGATATTATCCACTGAATGCCAGGGCTGATTACAGGACAGTGACCAAGGCCTATACTTAAATAAAAGCAAAAAGAGCAAGTTTTTTTGAGCCATAGTCTACTGCTAACCGCACTGCGGAGTGGACATGATGAGGGTGCAGCACCAAATATTTGAACTGGCAGATACTGATTTTCTGGAGGGTTAACTAGAGGTCCCACCACTAGAAATGGAAAACTTTACACTACTCAACGTTTCAGTGAATGAATCTGTGTCAGAAAGTGCATGGGGGCCAAGCTTACATGAGCAATACAAACAAGAAACATCAATCAAGATGTTAATTAAATGCACAAGCCATGTTTCTAGCAATTTATGGTTCTTGCAGTTTAAAGAGTTTAAGTTGTAGGTAGAAATGAGCATTTCATCTTTCTCAAATGCCCATAAGTGAGAAATGAAGGGCGACTATTCCAGAGCATCAAAAACAAACGTTTTCAGCATTTATTTTGTCTTTTTATTAAGAGAATATCAAATAAATGTAAGACAGACATTTGTGTATTAATATGAGTGAGAATGTGATAAACTGAAAGCCCCACCTCTCTTTGGAAATAGAAGTGGGACATTTCCCAGCTTCTTATGACCTCCACTGTAACTCTTTATTGTAAGATCTTACATGAATGAAAATAAAAGGACTTTTCCCTCCAGTGTTCACAATAAATAAATAAATAAAAATAATGATGATGATAATAATAATGCATTTTATTTATGGGTGCCTTTAAGAGCACCCAAGGACACCATACAAAACACAGTTAAAAACAAGCAGCACTGTGTCAGACAGCATAAAACCAAACAATAATAAGGTAATACAGCAGATAGGTACAAAATCATCTGCACAAAATTCACTGTAGGTGTAACCATTAAAGTCTGGATCAGACTGAATATTCCAGTTTGAAAAGGTGCATTTTAAGATGGAATTTGAAGGTGGAAAGAGAGTCAATATTGCGAATGTCTTGTGGGAGAGCTTTCCAGAGGCAGGAGGCAGAACAACTGAAGGCTCCAGACCCCATTGTAGTCAAGCGGGCAGATGATGTAGTGAGCTGGATTGCAGAAGAGGATCTGAGAGTATGGGAGGGTGTGTAGATATGAAGGAGTTTGGAAAGATAAGAAGGAACTAGGTTATTAAGGGCCTTAAAGGTGAGAAGCAGAATCTTGGAAGTCGATACGATATTAAACAGGGAGACAATGGAGTTGCAGAAGAACAGGAGTGGTATGATCTATGGAAGGAGTTCTGGTAATGTTACGGGCAGCTGAATTCTGGACCAATTGAAGTTCATGAAGACACTTGAGGGGGCGACCAAAGAGGATAGAATTGCAGTAGTCAATACGGGATGTAATCAGGGTGTGAATGAGAATGGCGGTGCTGTTAGGTGTAAGTGATGGACGAAGATGATTAATATTGCGTAGGTGGAAGTATGCAGACTGAGTAACATTGTTAATGTGTCCTTCAAAAGATAACGTGCTGTCCAAGATGACACCCAGACACTTAACCTGAGGGGAAGGAGGAACTATTGAACTGTCAATAGTCAGAGAAAAACTATCAGGTTTAGCCAAAGTAGATTTAGTACCTACTAGGAGAATCTCAGTTTTATCACTATTAAGTTTGAGGAAGTGGTATGAAAACCAGGATTTAATTTCTAGTAAGCAGTCAGAAAGGGAAGTGGGCAGAAGAGTGGAGGTAGGCTTGGTGAATAGATAGAGCTGGGTGTCTTCTGGATAGCAGTGGAATTGAATGCCAAATTTCCTGAAAATGTGGCCAAGAGGTAAAAGGTAAAAAATAGGAGGGGGCCCAAAACAGAGCCATGGGGAACACTGGTAGTAACAGGAAAGGACTTTGATCTCAAATTTTCAAGTTGGACAAACTGATTGCGGCCAGAGAGATATGATCTAAACCAGGCAAGAGAGGTGCCAATAATTCCAATGGAAGCTAATCTCTATAGGTGGATGTAATGTGAGATGTATCAAAGGCTGCACTAAGATCAAGAAGCATAAGTATGGTTGAGAGCCCAGAGTCATCTACCATCAACAGATCATTAGGGATTTTCACCAAGGCTGTCTCCGTACTGTGAAAGGAGCTTAAACCAGACTGAAATTGTTCAAACATTGTTGTCAGTCAAGTGATTGTGTACCTAAGACGCAACTGTTCTATCAAGTATTTTAGAAAGAAATGGGAAATTTGAGATTGGGTGAAAAGTATTCAAATTGTTGGGGTCTACACCAGGTTTCTTGAGTATTGGAGTTATTATTGCAGCTGTTTTGAGAGATGAAGGAACAAGACCAGAACTAAGGGAGGAATTTATTATATCAATTATTAAAGAGGACAGAGAAGGTAGATAGGCTTTTACTAAATGAGTAGGAAGAGGGTCTAACTGACAGGTAGATGATATGGATTTACAAATGAGACCAGATATTTCAGCAACAGTTGGAGTTTCAAACTAGATAGTGAAGAAAAGAGAGGAACATAGAAGGGAGAATAAGGTGAACTGTATGCAGAATTGTTTGAAGAGGTCATTTGCTGGTGAATATTTTCAATTTTGGCATTAAAAAAGATCTTGAAGGTGTTACGTTAAGAAACTGAATACAGGTGAGGTGCAAGAGTGTCTGGTAGCCGTAAAATATTGTTTACCATGGAAAATAGGGCTCTTGTGTTCCGTTCGCCTGATCGAATTACATTTGCATAATAGGATGATTTATTTGTGGACAGAGCCTCCTGAAATGAAGTATGTGGTTGCCATACATGATATTACGAACAACAAGGCCAGTTTGCACATAAAGGCATTTCAGGCGATGGCCTTTAGCTTTAAGATGGCATAATGCAGGTGTAAACCAAGGGGTAGAGTGGGTAAAGGAAAAAGATAGGGTTTTTAAAGGAGCAAAACTGTTTAAAAGACTATAAAGTCCATCGTTGTAATGAGAGACCAGTTCGTCTGGGGTGGATAAATTGGCCTTGCTGGGGAGGTTATCAAGTCCACTAGAAAGAGAAGATAAATCAATATTCTTAATGTTATGGAAGGAGATGGAACGTAACAAATTTGTTTTGGATAAGGTTAACATTGAAAGACACTAACTTTTGGTTGGAAATGGGCAAATCTGATGCATTACAATTAAGAGGAGTTACAGCAGTGTAGCAAATCAGATCAAGGATGTGTCCTTTGGAGTGCATAGGAAAATCAATATATGGCCATAATCCAAAACTGCAGGCATGATGTAAAATCCCTTGTGAGAGTATTGTTGACATTGTCCATGTGTATATTGAAATCACCCAGCAAGATTACATTAGGGGACAAAGAACATAAGAAGGTTAGCAGAACAGAAAGTTCATTTAAGAAATCGTTATTGGGCTTGGGTGGTCGATAAACAGTGGCTGGTATAATAGGAATTGGCCCATTGATTTGTAGGGCAATGGACTGAAATGAAACATGCACAGTTATAGAAGACACTTTTTTCACTGTAAAGTATCATGACCCCCCCCCCCCCACATGCTCACCGACCAGATACTGTGTGTGGAGTGGACAAACCTGAACCAAACTCAGTCCCCTTGTAGACCAAAAAGTGGACCAACAGTAAAGGGACTCTATTCTTTTTCAGTTCACATTGTCAGTTCATTTGAAAGGGGACTTAGTTCACTTTCTGGTCCACTTCAGCTCTGATGGGACCTCAGTCCTCTTTCTGTTCACGCTGTAGTTGCTCTGGAGCTCAGACCTTTACTACTTTGAATTATGGATATGGATTATTGAATTATGACATTTTCTCATTTTATCGCATGTGGTAAAGTGCTTTTGACGTAGTAAAAGCAGTAAAAGTTTTTACTTTGATGTGGCACTGCAGTGAGGTCCTAATGAAGCCCCTCGCTTTCATATGAACTGAAAATGAGAGGAAAACCTTAGCATTTCCGTGCGTTGTAGACGGTTGTCATTTGATGTCTTCTTCGTTCCATATCTGGAGAAGTGCAGTAGTTTCTTCATCAGAGCGAACTACTCCTCACACCCTAGTTTTGTTAAGAGTTACCAGTGGCCATGGTTCTGTCTATTAGTTTTTTCAAGCTTCCCACTGCAATAGCATATGATCTGTCTATGGCCTAGAGCAGTGTTTCTCAACCGGGGGTCCGCGGACCCCTAGTGGTCCGTGGTGTAATTGTAAGGGGTCCGTGAAAATAAAATATCTTTAAAAAAAAGATCCTATGACATTTATAGAAATAGGATTATTTTACTCAAATGTGACTGAGACCTTTATCTACCTAAACTATAAAGGGTAACAGGACTTTTTTCTCTAATTACATCTGTTTCACAAGTGTAATTTATTGTATTTTAATAAGAGATCTCGCTCCCGTTTGCATTGTTAAAAGTTACTGCATAAAAATTCTGTTGTTACATATATCTGAAAGTTACTGAATACATATTCTGTTTTGTTACATATATCTGAAAGTTACTGCATAAGAATTCTGTTTTGTTAACTATATCTAAGTTACAACTGAAAGCTCTTATTTTTGCCCCAAAGAGTGAATAAATGCTATAATGCAATTTAAAATGCAGTTTCTACTGTTTCTATCAAATTGCAACCCCCCTCCCCCAAGATCAGGTGGAGGGGTCCTCAGGGTAGATCAAAAATACGCAGGGGGTCCAGGACCCCAAAAAGGTTGAGAACCACTGGCCTAGAGGGCTAAAATTCAATAAGAAAGGGCAAAGCGAACCTGAAGCACATTGTGTTCACAATGCACATGTTCAGCGAACTGCAACGCGGACTTTAAATGAACCGAACTGAAACCACCTCCCGAGTGGTCTCAGTTTAGTTCATTTCAGAGGGGTCTTAGTTCGTTTGGAGTGTTCAAATATGTGCAAGAAATGCTGACTAATTGCTCTGAGTTTGTTTTAAGGGCTGAAAGGAACCAATTGTGAAAACACTCTAAACCTTTTGTGAGGACACATAAAAAGTGGACCAATGAAGCTATGGAGGACCTTCATGCGTGCTTGGACTGTACTGACTGGGATGTTTTCAGGTCTGCCACCAACAGCCTGGATGAGTACACTGAGGCTGTGACGTCTTATATCAGCCTCTGTGAGGACAGCTGTGTACTATCACACACCAGGGTGAGTTGCAACAAAGACAAACCCTGGTCTACAGCTAAACTCAGACAGCATAGGTTGGAAAAGGAGCAAGAATTTAGAAGTGGGAACAAGATCTGGTTTTAAAACTGTAATTACTGTCTTAGCAAGTCGGTAAGAGATGCTAAATGACTGTATTCTAAGAGACTTCAACAGCAGTTCTCAGAAAACAACTCATCCTCTGAATAGAAGGGCCTCAGAGAGAGCACCAACTACAAACTGAAAGTCCCCCACTCCACCAATGACTTGCGCCTGGCCAACAATCTGGATAAGTTCTATTGCTGATTTGATAGACAATAGGACAGCCCTGATACCATCCCTCGTGACTCCATCCACCAGCTACAGAGCACCAGCTCCTCCTCCTCCATCTCAGCAGGGGCTCGGGCCTCTCCACAACTGCCCACTTTGGAGTGTCTTTATGCATGCCCAACCTAGAGGCCCCCTTCTCCCCTACCACAAGGACGACTCTCTCCATCCTGGAGAGGGACGTTAACAGGCTGTTCAAGAGACAGAACCCCCGCAAAGCTGCTGGACCAGACTCTGTCTGTCCCTCCACCCTGAGGCACTGTGCCAATCAGCTGTTTTAGTGTTCACAGACATTTTTAACACCTCACTGGAGACATGCCACGTACCAGCCTGATTCAAGACCTCCACCATCATCCCCATCCCCAAAAAACCAAGGACCACAGGACTCAATGACTACAGACTACCCATTGCCCTGACCGCTGTGGTAATGAAGTCTTTTGAGCGCCTTCTTCTGTCCCACCTTAAATCTATCACTGACCCACTCCTGGACTCCCTGCAGTTTGCCCACAGAGCCAACAAGTCTGTGGATGATGCAGTAAACATGGCACTCCACTTCCCCCTCAAGCACCTGGACTCTGCAGGAACCTACGCAAGGACCCTGTAGATTTCTGCTCTGCCTTCAACACCATCACCCCGGATCTGCTGCAGGGCAAGCTGTCTCAGCTGCAAATACCTGTCTCAACCTGCAGTTGGATCACCGACTTGCTATCTGACAGGATGCAGCACGTGAAGGTGGTTGCCGGGGGGGAAAAAGCCTCCTGGAGCTGCATCCAAATTGGCGCTAGTCTGTTTTCATACATAAAGTTCGACAGTACAAAAATGTCCACATTGAATCGACTGGTTCAATGAAATCGGTTTTTTAAGCAAACCAGTCTATTCTTACCAGAGACCCACAATAAACAGTTTTGCATTTTCTGTCAAATGTTCCTGTTAATGGGACTTCCGGTGGTGTGATGTGGGGTAGGCAGAAGATTTTAGAACTCCCTGCCAATTATTCAGTAAATTGCTAAAACAACGGCGCCTTTGTATCTACATCGCCTATTTTGTTCAGTTTGGAACAAATAATCGTTCTGGCAGTATATTTTTTACTCCTACGTATTTTTGAATACTACATTATAACTGCGCACTATGCCTACCGCGTTAAGGGTACTAACACGATGGCTAACACTGACCAAGGTAACGCCACCGCCTCACAGTGCTATTGAATCACTTAGAGCTGATATAACATCTGAGTTAGCATTACTGAAAAAGGGACATTTGTGCTTGCGTGGACGCTAAAATAGACAATTTGGCAATGTCTCTGAGGTCTGAAAATGCATCGATACGGACCGAACTGCAGGGCAACTCGGCATGATGCTGGGGCTGTCTAGCCGCGTGACAGAATTGGAGAAGGGGGCACATCACTGGTCGGACAGGACTACATACCTGGAGCACTAAACAGGTGGCTTTCCTATCCGATAAGTGTGAAGCTTTAGAGGGGAGGCCACGTAGGCACAATTTCTGAATTATTGCTCAACATGAAGGCGTGGAGGGACCACGTCCAACTGACTTCATTGCGGGCCTGCTCAAAGACGTTTTGCAACTAGAAGACCGCTGCTTGACAGAGCACACACCGTTCCCTGCTGCCGCATTCCCAGTCTGGAGAGAGGCCACGTCCCTTCATTGTTCGTGTATTCATTGTCCTTCATTGTTCCCAGTAAGTGAACTACTTCAACCATCAGTAAAGAACTCTACAAGAGTCTGTTTTCTTGCGCTCACTGGCACCAATCAGATTTTATTCGTAAGATCTGTAGGCACACTGGATGGGCATTCAAGTAAATACAGACATATAATATTGTAAAACAATAATCAGATACCCTCTACCCTTAAGTCAGAACTATAAATTGTACTGCAACACTATGAATTACATAGCAACAGAATCATGAATTACACATGCCAACATTGAAATAGCAATAGGTTGTGGTCTGGGAACCCGATCTTTCCTTTAGCTAAGGTTGGTCCTTGCTGGAAGGAAGTAGGAAAGGACCTATGAGGCTCCTTTCAATGCAAGAGTCAATCACAAATGAGAATCACAAACCACTTCACGTAAAGGTTTGGTTTATATTCTCAAAGTTGAAAGCAAACATCACGAATTTAAAATGCAAACCTGAAGAATATTGGAATTGATAACCCCAGCAAATCCCCCTGTCCATATTTACTTAATTTCCTTCTTTTTGGGCAGGAAAACTGAAGCGGCTTCACCGTAGAGCAGAACTTGTCAGCATATTAGGGTCAACTAAAGCTGTTGAACAAGTGAGTGAAATTCACTGGCATATGTTGATTGATGACTGTTGCTTATTTAACCACCCCTGCAGGTTTTAGGTGGCGCTGCGATACCACTGAAAACTAAGTGCCTCAGTTTGAATGGCAGGGCAAACTAGATGTCTGAAAATGGGACAATACACCTTTCTACTGTAACTGCAAGTAAGGTACAGAATGGGTTTTTTTTCCCAAGCTTAAGCTGCACAATTAATGACATCATTTCACTTCTGATGCTTCACAATACGTGTTTTCTGGGTAAAGACCAATAAGAATAAGACTGTAGATACAAGTGGCAGAAATTAATTATTATCTACCCCAGGTGGTAGCCTGGAGGGATTTATGCATTTGGTCGCATGCATGCGCATGTATGTGCATGCGTGTGTGTATCTGTGCGCAGCTAATCTCACTTACTACTGGACCAATCAGCCTAAATTGTTTTGTGTACAGTTATGATTGTATGATCAAGAATCATGGTTGCAATGATTAAAAACCTTCAAAAAATGTTTGTTCTCACTACTGCCACTCCCTCTCTTCATTGCAGTATTGTCACACTTTAATAATGTTCATGAACAGGCACACAAGGCATAGATACCAAACTGTGCACCATCCTTTTCGGAGCGCTCCCCATTTATACCTCCGCCTAATCCCTGTTTGCAGGAAGAGGCTCATCTTTATCTTCCGTCCTAATGGATAACAGAACTTGCATATTGTTCAAGAAGCTCATTGGTCAGGTCGCCTCCTTATCTTCCAGCTCATAATTCACCAAGGCCGTTTTTCCAGACTTTGCTACACTCAGTGAGCTTCTCATACATTTCTCTGCTATCAGGTAACAGTTAGCAATAGGCTTTATTTGTTCACATGAAGACACTTTATAACACTACCTTTGTTCTGTTACACATGAACTTTAAGTATCTTACACAATATAGACTAAAGTTAACACAATATAGATCATATATGGTTAAAGATTAAAAGTAAGCAAACATATGGTTATATGACAGATAAATTGCTTTCACACTTGGCAAACCTTTTCTTTTAGGAAAGTGCAAGTTCATATTAGACTTGGTCACATTCGTGCACGGGTCTGCCTTGGAGGCTGCACATCCACAGACTGACAGGCAAAACATTTTTTTAAGTGGATTTTTTTAGCTTGAGCCCTGCATATTAAAAACCTTTTTTCCCATATTTTCTGTTCAATCGCCTTGGGCGCTGTGCAGAAGTCTTAATGGCATGAAAAACACTGGGTTTTCTGTCTGTGTGTGCATATATCTGTCCGCTGCTAATCTCAAATACTACTGGGCCTGTCCACCTAATCATTTTTGTGCACAGCTATGATTGTATAATCAAGAACCTCTCATGGGTGCGGTGATTCAAGACCTTCAAAAAATGTTTGTCCTTGCTACCGCCTCTCCCTCTCTTCATTCACTCTCTTGATTGATCAATGCAACTGTCTGTTGCTGCCCGATTTAAGTCAACAGTGTGCATGTGTGACTCACAGCTATGGTTGACTCAGATCAGTCAGCCACATGATCAAAATATATTAAAAGAATTTTTGATGATCCAAAAAAAATGTGAAAGTTATAAAAGAGCAACTTCCTCTAGGTTGGAGTCAAAACAGGAAGTGTTGCATGTTCTTGTCGCTGCCTGATCTGAGTCAACTGTGGATGTGAGTCGAGCATGCATGAGCATAAGCTGTTTACCCAGCTTTATTTTGTTACAAAAATAAAGATAGGGTTAGTGTTATACCAAAATGGTCGCATAGCAAACCTTTTCTTTTTGAAAAGTGCAAGTTCGTATTAGACTTGGTCGCATTCATACAAGGGTCGGCCTAGGAGGCTGCACATCCACAGACTGACAGGCAAAAAGTTTTTATTTGGTAGATTTAGCTTGGGTGTTGCATATTAAAAACTTCCTGTTCATTCTACTTGGGCACTGTGCAAAAGTCTTATAATGGCAGGAACAACACTCGTTTTTCTGTCCGTGTGTGTGTGTACCTGTCCACTGCTAATCTCACATACTACTGGGCCTGTCAGCCTCATAATATTTGTGCAGAGTTATGACTGTATGATCAAGGACCTCTCGTGGTTGTGGTGATTGAAACTCATTGAAAACCTGTTTTATACTGCAATTGAGTGCTAACACCTCAGCTGGTTTTTCACCCAAGTCTGAGCACCTTAGAAGGGGAGATACGCAGACGGTGCCTCCATATTCTCCCTTCTCCCAGCTGGTGAAAAAAGGGGTGGTTTGTCGCTAAGTCCGAGCACCGGAGAAGGGGAGATATGCCTGGCGGGGATCTGCTCTCTACTGAGTGCACTCTTCTTTATCGGGTTGCATAGTTTACCCTTATTTCAGAGCATGAGGTGCTCTGAAATTCAATGACTTCATAGTAGCTTTTGGCCATTAGTCATATTTATCTCAGGGAGACATCTTCATGATTCAATTTCCATTTTTTTGTTGTCCTTCCCGAACAGCAGATGTTTACAGCATTGTAGCAAGTCAAGGGCATGTTCTGAGATGACACACTTTTAACCCAGACGTTTGCTTCTATGCATCAAAATATCTGGAGATATTTTAATATCCTTAAATCTTACAAGCCGCACCTTTTTCAATCATTGATTTGGATAGTGCATCTCTCAAATATTGTAAAGCTTTTCCATAATCTTGTCATTTAAGGAGGGTATTTGTAAACTCAAACTTTAGAGTGGTCCGCAGGTGGTGGGCACAAAATCCTCATCAGTCTCTCATAGCTGAGAAAGGTGACAGCGTTGACAGGGAAGGCTCTGATGCTGTTCAGTGACAGGCCCTTGAAGAAGACCCTGATACCCTCCTCTCTCACACTCGTTCTTATACAATGGAGGACCCCTTGATACTCTTGGCCTCCTGCTCCTGACATCTGAAGTCGGGCTTTCACTACGTCCATGGGTGTGGCAAAGGCCCACGTCACTATGCCTGCCACTCCACCTGCCATTAATACTGCAAACGTGCCTGGGGATAAAATAACAAGGAAATATTTAAAATCAGTATATTTTATGTACACTTAATTCCATCAGACATCAAAATACACTGCACAAGATGTCAAAGCAAGTGTTTGGTATATTAGAGACAAAGTCCCTGAAATCCTCTCAAAGAATAAATGTACCAGGAAATTGTTTTTGTGAATATAAACCGTATGTACAACTTCTATAGCCTCGGTGTGCACAGTGGCACATAATGCAATGCAACAGGACCTCATATACAAGGCAAAATAAGTGTGAGACAACAATAAATGGTACGCTGAAAATATCTCCACGTGTTTATACATTTAACATTAAATAACTTGCTGTTGCAGCAGCAGGCCCTGCAGAGTGAGCACAGCTGTAGTGAGACATTCTGTACATAACTGGTAGTGCATTGGTTCAGTATAACATGAATTTGTTATGAACAAAACAAGATAAAACAAAGGAGTGGGGAAGGCTCAGGTCTGAGGTACATATAGCCCCCCCCTTTTCCTCCCCAACTGTATCTGTCCAATTACCCCACTCTTCTGAACTATCCTGGTCACTGCTGCACGCCCTCTGCTGATACGGGGAGGGCTGCAGACTACCACATGCTTCCTCTGATACATGTGGAGTTGCCAGCTCCTTCTTTTCACCTGACAGTGAGGAGTTTCACCAGGGGGACGTAGTGCCTGGGAGGATCACGCTATTCCCCCCAGTTTCCCCTTCCTCCCGAGCAAGCGCCCCGACCGACCAGAGGAGGCGCTAGTGCAGCGACCAGTACACATACCCACATCCAGCTTCCCTCCCACAGACACAGCCAATTGTGTCGGTAGGGACAGCCAACCAAGCCAGAGGTAACACGGGGATTCAAACTGGTGATCCCCATGTTGGTAGGCAATGGAATAGACCGCCACACCACCCGGATGCCCCAAACACTGGCTCAACAATTCTAAGAGTGGTTTCATGAATGCCATTCCACTTCCTTCTCGCTCACCAGATCTGAACATTCATCAAATCTTGCATGACAGAACTTGATGTAAAGTTCTGGAACAAGACAGCAAAGATGGCCACTACCACCTTCAAAACCTAATCCTTAGGCACCTGTTACAGATTGTGTCTCTTATTGTCCACCCCTTATACAAATATAACATATATAAAAATACATACTCTCTTACACTTACTTACCTGGCTGTTTGCCACTCTCAGTCAATGCCTTGCATGCGACCTCGTATGGCAAAAAATAGAGTCCATAGCAGGGCACATCCCTCAAGGCAAGTGCCAACCCCCCTCGAAACAGTCCCCTTGGTCCATTCTCCTTGAGGATGACAGCAACACAGTGAATGGGCCCACGGTATCTGCTCGTGTTGGTCTGACCTTGCAGACGCACCTTTACCAGGTCAATTGGTGCAAGAAAAAACACCTAAAAGAAAAACTTAATGTTAACCTTTCAAAGTGCAACAGTACATCAGTTTGAAACTATGTGATCATTTACACAATATCCAGCACTGCTTGACCAATTACGTAGTTGTGATTGTGTAGACAAAGCAAGGCAAAACCATCAGGATAACACCATCACGGTGAAAAACATATGCATGCAAGACCCTAATTGGAAGAACACACTGGTGATTTGGAAGAATGTATACTTTCAAATGCCAGGTTATATTTAATAATTTTTCCAACTACCTGCACCAGGCCTGAGAAGCAGCCAGCTGTGAAGACTTGTGCAGCAGAGGCAGGGTTACCCTGAATACGATCATTTCGCTTCAGCTGAGTGAGGTAATCTAAAGCATTACTATAGGAACCAAAGACAATAGAGTTGGTAATGCCCGTAGTCAGGACAGGAAATGTCATACCCTTGAAAAATCCACAGACCTAACCAAAGAAAAATATAATGAGTGACAAATGGACATAAATCACTAATCTGCCGTGCCATTTAATCTTTTAGTGGGGGCCTGTACAAGTCATACAGTGATTTTACTGAAGTTTTTCTTTAACATAAATTTACAGTGTTAGTTTACAGTGTTAATCCAGTGAAACCTACCCCTTCATGAGTGTACGTTTTTGTCACACAGTGGAATATCCCTTTGTACAAAGACTGAGCCTGAAGGCGTACCTGCAGATTAAATACATGACATCAACTGCAGCAAAAAGCAAGTTTCATGCATTGACTTTTATTGAATTCTTTTATTTAATGCCTTTGATTTTGCTGTCTTATTAAACCTTAATGGTGTCTATTGGATGCCCGACAGCCACTCCAAATGCACCTGCAACAAGACACAGAAAAATTAACAATCTCATCAATATTCATGCTGTGTAAACAAGCTCGATGTTTTTCATATTAATGAAGCCTACCTGAGACGCTTCCAGCCACAAATTCCAGAAAAGGCATGACTTGAAAAGCTTTAGAACCTGCACAGACACAGCAGTGGCAGTTGTAATCATTACCACTTTCACCCGACAATACGTTATATTTACTACAGCTATAAACCATTTAAAGTTTTCTAAGGTAATGTGTGACTGCAGTTAGGTAAGGTATTGGTGTGCATTGCACTAAAACAAACAATGGAAGGGAGTATTCCTGCCAGAATTTTCAATAATGCAAAAGTTTTAAATGAATAATTATTTAGCCCATATGTTTCTAGACTTTTTCTGCAATAAGGTTGATGAGATCATAAACAAAGTTAGTTCTTCAACTCCAGCTACTCCTGCAGATCCCATCTTACCAAATTCATATCTATACAACAAGTCACTGATAGTCCCTGTTATTACAGCTTTTGAGACTCTCTCTCTTAATACTTTGACTAAGCTCATGTCAGCTTCTAAACCAACTACTTGCCTACTTGACCCTTTACCAGCAAAACTTTTTGAAGACCTTTGGCCTTTTCTGGGACCTACAATGCTAGACATTGTTAAGTTATCACTCACTACTGGCACTGTTCCCAGTAGTTTTGAGACAACTGTGGTTAAACCTCTGCTTAAAAAAACGCACCTCGATCCATGGTCTCTTAATAACTATCGACCAGTCCATTCTTTTCTAAAGTACTAGAGAGAGTTGTGTATCAACAAATTTCGACCCATATAGAAGAAAACCATCTATATGAACCTTTTCAATCGGCTTTCAGGGCCTGTCACTCCTCTGAAACTGCTCTGACCAGAGTGGTGAACAATCTTTTACTAGCTATGGACTCTGATTCCACTTCTGTGCGTGTACCACTGAACCTCAGAGCAGCCTTTGACACCATTGATCACTGTATACTATTAGACAGAATAAGTTGTAATTTTGTTGTCTCTGGTTTAGCTCCCTCTTTGCCTAAATCCTACTTATCTGGACGAACACATTGTGGCTGCTATAGTAATATTACATCAAAATTATCTGACGTTAAATATGGTTTACCTCAGGGCTCAGTTCTTGGCCCTCTACTTTTCTCTCTTTATGTTTAACCTCATGGCCAAATTATATGCAGTTATGGAATAAATTTCCATTGCTGTGCTGATGATACTCAGTTGTATGTGCCTATAAGGGCTGATGATCATGCTCAAAGGCTAATTTAGAGGCCTGCTAGGCTGCTGTGAAAAATTGGATGTCACTTAACTTTCTGCTTTTAAGTTCTGCTGAAACCGAAATGCTGGTCATTGGCCCTGCTAGACACAGACACCAATTTGATCAAGTAACAATAACAATCAACAGCTCTATGACAACTCTGTGATTTCAGAGTGTGGCAGTTATGTTTGACCTCAGCCTTTCCTTTGATAAGCACATTAAAGAAATCATCAAGATGGCTTTTTTTCCACTTATGTAACATAGCTAAAATTCAGTCTTTACTGTCCATGGCTGAAGCAGACTCTAATACATGCATTTGTTTCATCCAGACTTGATTACTGTAATGTTCTGTTTTCAGGTCTGCCACATTCCAGTACTAAAAATTTTCAGCTGGTTCAGAATGCTGCTGCTAGAATTTTAACTAAATCTAGGAAATTTGACCATATTACACCAATTCTTGCCTCCCTTCATTGGCCTCCTATCCATGTTAGATCACACTTCTAGGTGCTTCTGCTGACTTACAAAATCCTAAATGGGCTTGCCCCATCTTACCTGTCTGATTCCATCTCGAGCTCTTCGCTCTCAAAGTACAGGGCTCCTGTGTGTACCCAAAGTTAAAAAGAAGTCAGCTGGTGGCAGGGCCTTTTCCTATCGGGCCCCGTTCTTGTGGAATAACCTGCCTGCTGCCATCAGACAGTCAGAGTCTGTTGAGTCCTTTAAATCCAAACTTAAAACTAATCTTTTTGCCTTAACCTACAATTAGCTGCCTTTAAGTTGAGTGTTTCACAACCTGTACTGCACGGCAGGTCGGTTCCTGTCTCAATGAATTTACCAAGAAATGTTCTGCCAACGAGATTATAGCGTATAGATTATTGACTATTGCAAACTGTTCTCTTCTCTCACATGTCTTTTCTCTCTCTCTCTGAATGAGGTTTTCTGCTTTCTCTTTTTCTGTGTGTGAATGGTGTCATGTGAGTCTCCCTTGTGTGCACGTGCAGTCTGTCCTCCTCCCAGGTCTCCCTGGTGATGGTGGTCGCCACCTGGATGCTGCTTGGCATCCCCCTCATCACATTTTCTTTTTATATATCTTATAAATCCATATAATTTTGTTATCCTGTTTTAATGTTATATCCTTCTCTCTCTAAGATGTGTGACTAATCTTTTTTTTTGTCGACATGGTGATGGTGGTCGCATGGCATCTGGACACTGCTTGTCATCCTCCTCCTCATTCTTCATATATTTTATAATTCCATTATAATTCTGTTATCCTCTTTCAATGTTGTATTCTGTAAATTGTGTAAACACAACATCGTTTGTATGTTGTGCGTCTTGGGAGAGAGATCCCTCCTCTGTTGCTCTCCCTGAGGTTTCTTCTTAGTTTTTCTCCCTGTTAAAAGTTTTTTTTTAGGGAGTTGTTCCTTATCCGATGCGAGGGTCCAAGGACAGGACGTTGTGTTGCTGTAAAGCCCCTTGAGGCAAATTTGTAATTTGTGATATTGGGCTATACAAATAAAATTGATTTGACTTGACTAGCCTATTTCATGTAATCCATGCATGACATGGAGCATATTTAAATGGTTTCTAAGGGTACTATGAAATAAGATGGAAACTAACATAGTACCTGCAATTCTCAATTGGTCCGCAATTCAACAAATAGGTTAGAGATTACGTGATTATGTTACGGAATACATATTATGTTGTAAAATCATATTGAAAAAGAGTGCATATCAATATCATAATTACAATGACGATGTTGTTTGTATTTCATTTGAAATATATTAGTTACACTGCAAGCACTTAAAGCAGAATTTCACATAATTACTATCTCAGACTGAATCTCATGGAATTTTGTTCTCAGGTGGCCACCTGACCATCTGATTGGGTGCAGGCTGCTTACCCCTGAGTGTCATTGCTCCAGCCAGACCCTTATTTTATGTTCTAATGACTTTTGTCTAGTCTATTATCTGTAATTTCTGTCATGTTAAGCATCTTTGAAATCACTTAGACCATCCTGCTATGTTACCTCTATTTGCCCTTGATTCTTTGTATTAGATGGTTTCTTTTGTATGAGGAAGTCGGGAGTGGCAGAGTATGTAGGAGTGGTGCAGTATATGTATGAGGGCAGTGTGACAGTGGTGAGGTGACCGGTTGGAATGACGGATGGGTTCAAGGTGGAGGTGAGATTACATCAAGGATCGGCTTCTTGTTTGTAATGGTGATGGACAGGTTGATGGATGAGATCAGTCTCCGTGGACTATGATGTTCGCAGATGACATTGTGATCTGTAGCGAGAGTAGGGTGCAGTCAGTAGGAGCAAGATGGAATACATATGTGTTAATGAGAAGGAGGACAGTGGAATGGTGAGGATGCAAGAGTAGAGGTGATGAATGTGAATGAGTTTAAATACTTGGGGTCAACTGTTCAAAGTAATGGGGAGCGCGGAAGAGAGGTGAAGAAGAGAGTGCAGGCAGGGTGGAGTCGGTGGAGAAGAGTGTCAGGAGTGATTTGTGACAGAAGGATACCAGCAAGAGTTAAAGGGAAGGTTTACAAGATGGTTGTGAGACCAGCTATGTTATATGGTTTGGAGACAGTGGCACTGATGAAAAGACAGGAGATGGAGCTGGAGGTGGCAGAGTTGAAGATGCTAAGATTTTCATTGGGCGTGATGAAGGAGGACAGGATTAGGGACGAGTATAATAGAGGGACAACTCAGGTTGGACGGTTTGGAGACAAAGCAAGAGAGGCAAGATTGAGATGGTTTGGACATGTGTGGAGGAGAGATGCTGGGTATATTGGGAGAAGGATGCTGAAGAAGGAGCTGCCAGGCAAGAGGAAAAGAGGAAGACCAAAGAGCAGGTTTATGGATGTGGTGAGGGAGGACATGCAGGTGGCTGGCGTGACAGAGGACGATGCAGAGGACAGGAAGAGATGGAAATGGATGATCCGCTGTGGTGACCCAGCCAAAAGAAGAAGAATCACACGCTTTCTGACACCACCACAGATCAGATCACACCTTACCGGGCCTCCAGTGATGCAGAGGAGCAGCAGTGTTATGTACGTGACCGTGAGGGAGGAATTTGAGAGGTGGAAAGTCACTCCAGTGAGTCTCTCTTAGTACTATGAAAGCATCAACCACAGAGATTTGTTTGATTCTGGTTTAATTAAGAACAATGCACACCAAGCATCTATAATGCATTACACTCGCTCTCACTCTCACTCCCACTATCAAGTCACAGCATTCAAGTGTCGTTTAGAACATCCGGTCGGCTCAACAGCCTACATTTCAGTCACCTAAAGTCCTAAACAATCAAGCAAGTTGCAAACGGTCACCATTACACCACTTTTTCCTTGTGTTATAATATGGTGTGCGTGTCAGCAGCTCATACTTCTTCCTCTAATATGAGGAAAATGAAAATATGCTGTTTGAGTAGATTAATAACACAACAAACCAGAATGAAACAAATCTTTAAGGGTCGTGTCCTTATAGCACGAGAGATGTACAGTAGTGAACACCAGCGTCACTTGCTTAGTTTCTGCCATATCATTTTTATGATGTTTTTGTTATAAGTATAATTTTGAATGCCAGTATCCCAGACCATGTTGTCCTCGGTATTATAACGTCTCTGTTGTGCAATATAAATCAGATTGAAGTCTTATTACCCCTTATTACCCTGTCTTGAGGGATATTGTTTTTGGTGTCATTTGTTTAACTGTTTATCTGTCTTGTCTCTCAACCTGAGAAATGGCTGAAGCAGATGACATGAAATGCTCAGGAAAGCTGGGCCATACTCCCTTGGTGACCTAACTGGGTAAACGTCACAGTAACCCCCCCCCCTTTTTCTCCCTAATTGAAATTGGCCAGTTACCCCACTCTTCCGAGCCGTCCCGGTTGTTGCTCGACCCCCTCTGCTGATCCAGAGAGGGCTGCAGACGACTGTAACAGTGTATGACCACAGATGTGTAGACTCGCTAGCCCGTTGGCTAACGGGTCGGACCCTTTAGCTGACTGGTTAGCACAGTCGCCCGTGGTGTGGGGAACTCAGGTTCGAGCCCACCGCTGCCACCAAATGTAGCGTGAATTCAGGGAGCAGGCAGGATCGAACCCGAGTTCCCCGCACCACAGGGACTACGTTAACCAGTCGACTAAAGGGTCCGACCCGTTATCCAAGGACTAGCGAGTCTACACATCCATGAACGTTACACTACCACATCCTTCCTCCGATACATGTGGAGTCACCAGCTGCTTCTTTTCACCTGACAGTGAGGAGTTTCGCCAGGGGGACGTAGCGCGTGGGAGGATCACGCTATTTCCCCCCCGAACAGGCGCCTCGACCAACCAGAGGAGGCGCTAATGCAGCGACCAGGACACATACCCACATCCGGCTTCCCACCCGCAGACATGACCAATTGTGTCTGTAGGGATGCCCAACCAAGCCGGAGGTAACATGGGGATTCGAACCGACGATCCCCATGTTGGTAGGCAACAGAATAGACCCCTGCGCTACCTGGATAACGTTTCTGATGATTGGTAGTGGTAGTTTGGGGCTGGGTTTGCAGTGCCAGGCGCCACTTGTTCCTGTTAGTGTGATGACTTCTTAACAAAACTGCAATAGTTGGCATGATTTCCTTTATGACGATGACCCTATCAGGAAACATTTGATTTAAGTTGTAACCATTACTTTTATGAAGTCTATAATGACACTGTTTTATTTCAATGTCAGGTTTCTTTTTCAAAGTCAGTACAATTTATTTTCAATTTGTTCCACTCTTGGACTACCTTGCCAATGCAGGATTATAATTTACTGATGTATATCTCATTTGTGTTATTGTGTGGTGTTGAAATGGACTCATGTTTTAGTGTTTACTTTAACATATATGTTATTAATAAACAAAAAAAGTCAGTCGTTATTTTATTTAGTTTTCGTTGGAGTTTCTCCTTACCTGAATCAAGGGTCTAAGGATAGAGGGTGCAGTATATGATCATTTATTCTGTTTACCGGTTGTGAAAATGGTAATGTAATATGATTGTGAAGCCTTCAGGGATGTTAACTGTGACTTAGGGCTACACAAATTATATAGGACTTCACTTGACAAGGCAAATGTACTGCATGGTCTTTGGGATTCATTTTATTTATGTCCTTTAGAGTAGAAAAGACCAAAGAAGCTGGAGACATACTAGTGTTTGCAACTGGATCCAGTGCGGGTGCAGCAGTGGGCTTCTTCCCTCAGCCTTCTGTCAAATGTCTTCATCAAGTTTGTGCAGCAGCACGTTTCCCTGTAGACAACACATGAATCAACCATGATAAAACCGCTTGGGGGCGGGGGGAGATCTTGGGTTTAAGCGGGTACACAAACACGCTCATCAAATGTAACAGCCCCGACTCAGAACCAGGCAAACATGCAGCCCAGCCCACGTCTGTGCAACCTAGATGGGTTTTGTTTTTGTTTTGTTTTTTTGGGGGGGGTTCCCCCTTTTTCTCCCCAATTGTATCCGGCCAATTACCCAACTTTTCCAAGGCATCCCGGTCGCTGCTCCATCCCCTTTGCCGATCCGGGGAGGGCTGCAGACTACCACATGCCTCATGCTACCCACCCCCCCCTCGAACAGAGGGCCCCGACCGACCAGAGGAGGCGCTAGTGCAGCGACCAGGACACATACCCACATCCGGCTTCCCACCCGCAGACATGGCCAATTGTGTCTGTAGGGACGCCCGACCAAGCCGGAAATAACAGGGGATTCAAACCGGTGATCCCCCATGTTGGTAGGCAACAGAATAGACCGCTATGCTACCCGGACGCCGTGCTAGACGGGTTTTGAATGAAAGTGAGCGGTGCTCTGCAGGGATGGTCCAGGACTCTGTGGTAGGTGCAGCCCATTTGATGAGTGTAGCAGTTCCTACCTAGTCCTGAGCATGCAACCTCTAGTCTTGATAATGTTTGCATTAACCTTTACCCTGGAAGATAAGACATAGCCTAACTCCATTTCCGTGCTCTTCTGGGTTACACGTCAGGGTGTGTGTTTTTAGCCAATGCTGGAAGTTAGTTAAACTGCACTTTGCAAAGTCTGAGTTGGCAAATTACACTTTTTATTTTAACTTGAAGGCAGCATAGTGGCTTAGTGTTGAGCACTGTCGCCTCAAAGCCAAAGGGTCCTGGGTTCAGCCCATCTTGCAAGGGGTTTTCATGTTCTCCCTGTGTTTGGGTGAGTTTTCTCCAGGAGTCACAATGCGTGTGTTAAGTGAATTGCCCATAAGTGTGAATGGTGTGTGAGTGACTGTGTGTGTAGGCCCTGCGGTGGCCTGCTGACCTGTTCAGGGTGCATCCCTGCCTTCCCCTGCAACCCTGAAGTGGATAAAGCAGGTATAAATAAAGGATGGATGTTTAACTTGGAAGACCAAACTTTCGTCACTGAAAACTGACGGAATGAAAATGTTAAGTACTCTAACAACATGCATCATGCACTGCATTATACAAGCTCGTCACTGACCAGATTCTCTGGCCTGCTGTCCTTCCAGAAAAACTACAAGCGCCAGAAACAAGTCCAATTCATGATTTCCATCATTCAGAGATGGGTAAACTAAGTGGACGCTTGAAGGTTCAGGCCCGCCCCCAAAACAGAAATGGCACAAAGGAAACCCTGTTGCTATCCAGGCAGTCGAGGTAAGAAACGATGCAACTGCAGCCATTACTACACAGGTGGAACACTGCACCGTGGTGGTCGCCATCAATTTGCCAGTGAAAAAATAAAGAACTGACAATTATTCAGTTCAGGGTACAGTCATTAATGCTCTGTCTGATGTACTGCGGGCTCCTTCTTGTGTGTAAATAATAGGGTGTAGAGCATAAAATATAATAACAGAATGAACATCAAGAGGCTGTAACTTGGTGCATAACCCACCTATTTTTTTTTTTAAAAAGTACAGGATAAGATATAACTATGTACAGTTTGTCTTTAAATTTGAAGGAGAAAAAAAAATTCCCACGACCCTAATTAGGATAAGCGGCTTGGAAAAGGGATGGATGAAAAAAAACAAAGCTGCAGCTTATCATTCAAGTTTAGCATAACTGATGTGGAGTTTGGACACTGTAAACTCTGGTCTAGGTATACAGCCACAACAGAACGATCAGCCAGGTCCAGCTCTTGCAGGATTTCACAAACCCTCCACTGTTAAAGGACAAGACTAACTTTACTTAAACCTAGCATTTATTAAAATGTTGTCAAATATCAACTGACAGGAAATACAGTTGCCTAACAGGTCTCTCTCTCAGTATCCACGAGTCTACTACTGCTACTGTCAGCTGCTCCCATTGGAAGAGTGCAGTACACTAGTCAAGAAATCAATATCATCCCTGACGCTGTTTGCAGAACAACCAGCAAAGCATATCAGAAGTGACACAGTATTTCCACCCTCTGTCTAGTGACCATCCATCCA